>NW_011888885.1:3647165-3656866 GCF_000151845.1 Pteropus vampyrus
TAGTGTAGTCATGAATAAGATCCACATAGAAAAGACAAAATTATTTCTGTAGTTTATACCAGTGGTTCTCAATCACGGTAATTTTAGGACATTTGGCAGTGTTTGAACCATTTTTGGTTTTGCAACAGCTGGAAGAGTGCATACTATTGGCACCTAGTGGCTAGAGGCCAAGGATGTTGCAGAACATCCTACAAAGCATAGGACTACCCCAACGGCAAAGAAATATCCAACCCAAAATGTCAATAGTGTCATAATTGTGAAACCCAGCTCTAGCTGAAATAGATAACCAGATAACAACAAGGTTAATTACCTCATCAAATCTATTTAAATGTCACCTTCTCAATAAGACAGATGTGAACTCCTCTATTTAAATTTATCATCTCAATTTCTCCTTCTGTGACACTCCTGATCTCTCTTACTCTGCTCTCCCTTTTCTTTATCCATAGAACTTCACTTCTAACATCCAATAAAATTTACTTATTTATCACATGTATTGTTTATTATCAGTCTGCTAGAATGTCTTGTTTTATTCACTGATCTATCCCAAACACCTAGAGTAGTGTTTAGCACACAGCAGGTAATAAATATTTGCTTGATAAATAAATAATCCCATGTGTTAATTAGTATGTACAGTAGCAGGATCACTCAAAAAGTGCTGGTAGATAGGGTTGCTTTGGAGAGGAATTGGGCTTTGTCAAATATATTTGGAGAAGCACATACCAGAGAAGTCAATGTGAAGATGGCCGGTTGAGTCATCTCAGAACTTCCTTCTCCCAACGCCTAACCAAAAAATAAAAGCACCTAGAAAAAGAGTCATCAAGTTATTTTTGAGGAATAATACAAATTCATAAACTTCAACACCACATAACTAAGGAAAGAGGCAGATTAAGAACAGAAATTCTGGTCAAGGTGGTGGAGTAGGTAAAGGCTGTGCTAGCCTCCTCTCACGACCATGGCAAAATTACAGTTAACCTACAGAACAAATATCAGTGGGAATTGTTTGAAGTCTAGCCAAATGCAAATCCTATAACTAAGGATATAAAGAAGCAGCCATGTTGAGACTGGCAAATAAAATGTAAAACAAGAATAGAAGAAATTTGCAGCACAGCGTGGCTGCTAACCAGGCTCAGCTTCCAAACAGTATAACATGGTCTTTTTAATTTTCAGATAATAAACAGTGATTCATAACTATACTTTTTTCTTCTAATAATAGTTTTAAAAAGCTATTATCAACAGTGCAAATCTAGAAGAATCACATGAATATGCACCAGAGTGTCTAGGTATGAAGCTCAAGAATCTGTGTGTGGTTTTGCTGTTTTTTTAAGTTTTTCAGCTGATTCTGATGATCACCCAAGTTTTACAGCTATGGGTTTTTAATGTGTTCCAAGAAACTCTGGGTATCTAAGTATCTATGGTGTTATCTTAGGAGTCATTTCATGGACATTCTGGGAAAGCAGCTGCTTCTGTCTCTTTTATATAGAAAGATTTTGTGTAAGCTATTGTTTGGAACAAAAATATCTCTGTGACTGGGCTTTTTTTTCTTTAAAAAAAAAGTTTGTAATTCATTGATCTAAAGAAATCTTGTAAATTGAATAACCATTGAAGTGTGTGGTAGATAATGTGATATGCCACCTGGATCTTCAAGAATGAGAAAATTTTTCTCCCAGCCGCTGTGAGGGCTGCCAGATGACCTTCAGCTGACATTCATCCTTGAGGATTGCCTCCCATTAAAAAACAAAACAAAACTGCCTGATTCCGTCTTCCTCCTTCCAGGGAACGCCTATATCCAACCACCAATCTGGATAAGTGGAAAAAGGACTACCCTCTTGCCTCAACTTAGGACAACTTTAAAGAGCCATCCTAGGCCCCCTATGGGGTTGACTGAGCCCTTCATTAGTATAGTGTCACAGCTTCTTCTGCCCAATTGTGCTCCCTTTCCCCTTATCACTGGTATACCCTCAGAGCACTCCCTAATAAGCATCCTATTCATGAATCTGAATCTCAGTGTCAGCTTCTGAGAAATCCAACTTGAAACACCAAATGAACCCAAATCAAATGATTATGTGATGCATGATACTATATCATTGCCCAAGTGAGGGAACTGACTAAATGACTGAAAAGAAAGAAAAATGTACCACATGCCAAAATCATTCATAACAAAAACTAATGGTCTGGAAGTTCTAAGTGAGTTAACAAGATGGGAAACTTGAAAGCTGTGCTGGCATGATGTTGGGATGGAGACATGCGTAGCATTAGCTGGACCTTATGTTTCTGCTATCACCTGCTTAACCAGATACACTATTTTAGGAATACAATGACAGATAAATAAATAAAGTAAAATGTATATACATTAATATCTGAAAAAAAAAATGCATACCAAAGTTTTGGAGGTCAATGTACTTACTGGTGGCAAGGGGGACCTAATTAGCACCACTGTGAGTAAGGACACCAGGCCAGCAGTGGGAAGCATTCCCTTCTAGTTCCTCTGTTTTGTTTTTGTTTTTGTTTTTATAACATCTGAGGCTGTATACTCTCTGAATTCTTATGTTTCTAGAGATTTATAGTTGTGGCTGCTGTTTTACTCTTAAATAAATTCTTGTCTGGAGAAACGTCAGTTAATGTCACAAGGAAGCCGTCAGATGAAGAACCATTGGAAAAGGTGAAAGGATCACTGTCAACGTAGAGAAAAAACCCAGTCACTGAGATATTTGACAGTGCTGCCGAGATTAAAGGATGTGCTAAGTCTAGAGCAACTGAATATAGAAACGCCTTCCAATGCAAGAATTTCTATGACAGAAGATGGAGAATAAAAGAGCTAATAGGTTTATTCTGTGGCTCGATTGATCACTGCCTCTAACTTCTGTTGAATTGTTTTGAGAATATTTGTATGCATTCATTTCCCCCAAAGTCTGTGTATTTATTATTCCAATAAGCATATGTGGCAAAAGCGAAGAAGAAAATAACTTCAATGTAACATTTTTTCAACCTGCAATAACATTGACTCTACTTAATTTTTTTTATTTCTCATGAGAATATATAATTTAATTTGAATGTTTTCCTAACTTCTTTCCACTTTTCATAAATCTAACTAATGTGTAAATAAAAAGACAAGCATAATAGTGTAAAAAACCTAGCAAATTTTCTGAAATCTAACATATGTTACTTACCTGAACTTTCTCCAATGTTTAAAACTTGGCTCAGTACCACCAGATAAACAATAAAGCTTTGCGTTTTTAAATATAATCAAATGCTTAGATTTACTCTAAACAATTAACTGCTAGAGATAAGATGAAAATATTCTTCCCTTTTCAATGACTGTTATCATCTGCTATTTATTAAGAGTATGAATTATTTAACTGCCCACCATAAGAAATACAAAACTTCTATGTATTGGTAGCAAGACTGAGAAATACGATTAAAACTGTAAAATAAATCTGCACCTCACACAGATGTGTGATGGAGAATAAGACACACTGTCAAAGAAATTAATTAGATCAGAGTAATTTTAAAGCTTATATTCACAAAAGGAGCTCAAAACTAAGCCTGTGTACTAGAAAGAGCTAACTTGCTCTGTATAAGAACACAGAAAGTATTTTTCTTTTTTGTCTGAGAAAAAAAGGGGCCAGAGAATAAAAGATGAGAAAAAGGAGAAAGAAAGAGTGGGAGAGGTGGGTTAAACAGCAAGGAACAGAAGCTGGATTTGTAGAAATGGCTAAGACACTTAAAAATGCAGAGGATCTAATCAGTCAAAAATGTTTGGTTTGTAAATTTCTCCTTATTCCCAAATTTTTAGTAAAGTCAGTTACACCCACGAAGGCCTTCACTGAGGGGTGTGTGAGTGGTATGCGTGTGTGCATGTTTGTTCAACAAAGACTGAATTCTATAGTTTATGGACTTGGGTGAGGAGAGATGCAAGCATAGGATGGTGAACAAGTAGAACTCAGATCAAAGGAGAACTTGAGAAAGAAATTCCCCTGGGAATTTGCAGACTTCTTGCGGACAGCTTTGGACTTTTCACAAATCATAGCATGGGGGGCTTTAGCAAGTCTTAGATGTTACAGATTCACCACGGCTGTCATTTGGATTTCATATCTGAGCATGGTACATTTTATGATTTAAAATTCATCAATACAAGTTCCAGCTAAATATAACTCTGGTATTCTCTGACTTGGCTTAACTTTGTCACATTATTTTTTTCCCCCTTAAGGTCAGCAATTGTTTGAGTTATGCTGATTCAAACTTCAATTCAAACCAGTGAAAACAACTTCTTTCTCTCACCCAGCTCCCTCCACTGTATCAAGAGGCTGATGCTAACTCCTCTAGCTAGACCTTAACTTAAGCCTTCTGTCCCACGTCGAAACCCAAAATCCTACCACCACTCCTATCTTTCCATTATGTAATGTTTGTTCCAATTCTCTACAGATCTCTCTCTTTCATCACAAACCCAGGTATTTAAGAAAAGCACACACTGTCTCTAATACAGTGAGTTTCTCCCTGGATACCCTCTAACCAAGACAGAATCACTGCTGGAGACTTTCTCCTCGCCACGTACTCCTCCATTCCCTTTCTCCTCTTGGACCATTTGTTACTTATTGAATATGTCCTCTTTACAAATCCTTTTCAACTTTTAGAGATTTTTATCGTCTTACTTGCTATTGATAGGAACTGATTCTTTTCCTCCTGTCACTAAAAAGCAGTTTCCTTCTGAGAAAACTTTTGAACTGGGTTTATATTTGTTTTATCACAGGATCAGATTCTTGAAGCTGAGCAAATGATGGTAATTTGTTTTTTTACCTCCTTGCAACTCTTCTCAACAAATAAATGACTAAAAATAAATGGACAAAAACACCAAACTAGGATATTTTTCATAAGCTTTTAATTTATAATGTACTTGATCTAAGTATGTTTACTGTTTATACTGTACATATTGGCTGGTACATACTTTTTGGTTCCTCCACATTAAAATAATTTCATTTTTGTTTCTTCCATGCTTGATTTATAAAATATAGGTTCGTGTCAAGATTTAATTGAATGTAAATATAAATAAGGGAGTTTTAAAAATCGTACATAACTAGCATGTCTTTATTATTTGTTATCCAAACTGGGACCTTTTTAGAGTGAAAAGGGGTGTGAATAATTACCTTGGGACAATAGACTGTGCCAGGTGACTGTGCCAGGTGAATAACCCATATAATCTTCCAAAACTTATTTTAAGAATATGCACACTATGAAGTTCCTACGTATTTAGAAAGATTGGATTATACTATGCATAATTTTGTTGGGTTTTTTTAAACATAAAATGAATACGGTTATTTCTTTGTCAGTAAGTACAGAGCTACATAATCATTTTAATGACCACAGTGACTGCACTTATTAAACGCTCTATTAGCTATTCTTATTATTTAAATTATGTTGGTATTATAGTCCCCTTTTAATAAATAAGTCAAAATTTATTTTTAAAAATACTATTTAATACATTACTACTTTTTTGCTACTATAAGCAATTCCATACTAAATATTTTTGCACCTATAAGTTTATACACTTTCTTAATTATAGTTAAAGAAGAGAAATTTTGGCATTAAAAGTATGTAGTTTTACAGCTGGTGGCCCATTCACATGCTGTTTTCTTAAAGATATCAATATACATGCCCATTAGAAACGTACGAATGCCAATTTTTGTATAACCTTGATAACAAATAAATTTTATCCATCTTTTTTTATCTTTTCCAATTTAATAAATAGAAATTGTACTTGTCAGGGTTCTCTAGAGAAACAGAGCCAATCAGATATAAAAATACAGAGAGAGTTTACCTTTGAACAGTACGGGTTTGAACTGCACAGATCCACTTATACACGAAGTTTTTTTCAGTAAATACAGTGGCGCTCCAAATCTGTAGGTCTCGCATCCAGGAACTCAACCAACCACCGATCAAAACAGTATTTTACCATTCCCAACAGCAGATTCCCCGTCACGGATCAAAAATACTGTTTTCAATCTGCAGTTGTTTGAATCTGCAGATGTGAAGAGCCCACTGTAGTTAACTTTTGGGGGGGGTAGTCAAAGGGAGGCAGCACCCTTAACGCCTGCATTGTGCAAGGGACAGCTGTATATGGAAAGAGATTTATGATGAGGAATTAGCTCACGAGATTAGGGAGGCTGGGAAGTCCCGTGATTCGCGTCTGCAAGTTGGAGGCCCAGGGAGGCCGGGATTGTAGTTCCAGTTCAAATCCAAAGGGCCTGAAAACCAGAAGCATCTAGATCCGAGGGCAGAAAATAGATTTCCCAGCTCAGGCACGGAGCAAATTTTCCCCAACTCCTTCCCAGAGTTTCCAGGGTGAAACTAGAAACTGGTCCCCATGAGAGGAGGGCAAGGAGAGATGGAAGAAAGAGGCAGCCCACTCCAGATCTGTAAGTAGCAGGTTTAACGAACAAGGGAACTTAATTTATGAAGCTTGTCTTAGGCGCCACAAGACGAGTAGATCGCCGTCTGTCCCTCCCCCTCTTCCCTGCGCCCTCTTCCCACCAGAATCTTAAACGTTTATATAGAGGCTTTAACTGGGTTCGGTCACGTCGTATATGGTGCAGGCGGTCTCAACACTTTCTTCTCTTAAGGTTCTCCTTATTAATTATCACCTCTCCTTGAAAAGGGTAAGTCTTATATGGCCGTAGCCAATCTATTGGTATGCGTAGTGCCTAACATCTGCCCCTGTTTTACTTTATCTCAAATTAACCCTGTAAAAGTCTTTTGTGCATTAAAGCCATCCTTCCTTCCTAGGCAGACTGTTTTTCTGTATGCGTGTGGTTTTTTTTTTTAAATTTAGCCTGCATTTTTTAAGATCTTTTCCTTTCACGTAGTCCTAGGAATGTATCCTTGGCATATGTACCTTTTCCAATGAAGCCAGCCACTTTACGCCGTAGCTAGATACTTCCTGGAATACCAGACTGGGAAGGAATTCTGAAGTGCTTTTTAAACAACCGGGATCTAGAATCTATTGTGAACCAGAATCTCCGGTCCCTCATAGACCAAGTAGCCTTTTCACCCTGTATATGTGACTTAAGTATATTGTTTTTCTGTACGTTATGTATGTGTGTGTGGGGGGGGTGTTAAATACAAACCGTTTACTCGGCAGAGTAAAGAAGAGTCTGCTGATCTCTTTAGATATGTGTTATTAGGAAAAGGGTTAAACGTTAATTGGAAGTTAGAGCATAAATACCTCTATAAAAGCTAGAAAATCCTTAGAAAATCTATTTATTTGTTTATCAAGAAGTAGTTCTCCAATTTCTGCCCAGCACCTAGAGTTTATAGTGTACATGAATTATGGCATAGTATTTAGTATAGGGATCCTATGAATTAGTATTTCAATGGGAGAATAATCATACAAAATACAATGTCAAAACGATATTTGAGAAAGCTATTTTTAGCCCTTCTAATTCCTCACTGAAGATTTAAGTAATATTGGTATAAATCATTTAATAAGAAACAGATTTTTTTTTCCCAGCAACTTTCTAGCTTTACTCCAAGTACAACTGAGATGAAATTCTGCCTAAGTGTCTATTAAAAAATAATGGGAAGATAGAAAGATTGCTTTAAAAGATTCACGTGGAAATTCAGAGTCAGCTGTTTTAAAATTTGTGAATAGTAGCAGTAATTTAACTTGTGATGGGGACAATTTTATTCCCATTCCCACGAATGCTAATGTTCACTTGCAGTTATTAAAATTAATCTGACTCAATTATATTCTGTGGGTTGTGTTCAGGTGTACTGATTGATAACAGCAACAAACATTAAGTGTGATTTTGTGATCTGTGACACTACACAACAATTAACACCAAATAGAAAAGTGTTGACAAAGTGTCTTTTTGACCCAAAATGTATAACCCATTAGGAATTAATGGTGATGATATTCTAAAGATAATGTCATTCATTTATTCGACAAATATTTACTGACCGTCTATAGAATCATGCTTAGAGAAGGGAAACTAATGTTTATTGAACACTTCAGTATATACCAAGAACTGTGTTAGGCTTTGTTAAGCTTTTCTTATTTAATCTTCAAGGCAGCCACATGAGCATAGGTATTAGTATTACAGTTTTCGGATGAAAGTATACATTTATCAAGGTGGGTAACTTTCTAAAAGTCAAACAAAGGATAAGCAGTGGCACTGTAATTCACATTCGTGTCTTCTGTAATCCACGATTTCAGTTCTTTCATTGTACCATGTTCCTGGTTACTGGATGGATTCCAAGAAGTATAAGACATTATTCTTGTTGTCAAAAGCTTGCAGCCTAATTGAAAAGACAAGATATGCAAATGGGCATTCATTCTACAAACATTTTGAAACCTTCATAATAAACAAGGTGTTATAACGGTGGAGAAAAATACAAGTCACTAGTAATTTCAGTTTATATCCCTTGCATCAAGAAATTCCACTGCACCCTATGGCTTTTAAGAGTAATGCAAAATCTACCCGCTGAATGAAAAAAAAGAAAGAAAGAAAGAAATTTAGAAATTAGTTTATTCTTTTATAGACAAATCATATCATTCATGTTTTAAAGATCTACTTCGATAAAATGCCCTCTTCTTCAAAGCTATTAATAATTAACTAAAGCATTAAGTTTTCTAAGAAGTGACCACTTTCTGATGCTTGCATACTTCATTAAGGTCTTGGATTTAACTTAAAACATAAGAGCTGTCCATAGACGTGTATGTGGAAACCTAATTCATTCATTTTCTGGTTCTATCTTATACATGTTTGTATATATGTGTGATCATAGAACGTATTGTCTCATATTAAAATAGCTCAAGTTCTTTTTCATATGTCTCGTGGAGATCAATAGTGTATTCATTGTAATTCAAAGTCCTTATTTATATCTTCAAACTTGTTTCAATCCAAAGTTTTCCATCTCAGTGAATGAGCATCCAGTTGCTCAAGCCAAAAACCTAGAAGTCACCTCCGATTCCTTCCTTTTTCAATCCATGATTCCATCACCTGCATAATTCATCTGTACATCTTTCACTTCCTTATGTCCACAGTATGTACCACAAATGCATACTTCTCTCCATTTTCACTTCCTCCACCATAATCCACCATACTACCGTTTGATATCCGATTTATGGTAATAACTACCTGATGATTCCGCTCCTATTTCCACCCCATCCTATATCTTCTCTACACTTTAACCAAATCAAATTTTTTTTCTTTAAATTATAATTCAGATCTTGTCTCTTCTCTATTCTAACACTTAATACCATTCAATTCATTCATGTATTGATTGCTTTAACAATAGCATCATCTCAAACTTTTTTCTAGTTTGTTTTTACACTTTCAGTGCTAAGATCCTCTCCTTCTGTGATGTTAGGAACAGCAGTATGATATCCCTAGCTAAGGTACAAACACTCCATGAAATCAGGCATAGTTACTCGCAACTTACATTTCAACTCTACTGGGAGCCGGTACTGTAGCAATAACAGAGGACTTCTCCTTTGATTGTTTCGAGATAGATTCAGGCTGCAATTCTAAGATGTTCTTTGACAGTTTGTTTTTTTCTTCAATACAAGCATTTTCTCAGCTCACCTTGGTTCCAGAGACTGAAATATCCATCAATCCTGGAAGGGGAGGGGAGGATACATATATTTTAAGGCAGGATATACTCCTCAAGAAGATATTTTAAGCCTACTTTAATGCATTGATCCCTTT
>NW_011888885.1:3657511-3674645 GCF_000151845.1 Pteropus vampyrus
CAGAAGTTATGAAAGGTATAGAATTTTGAATAAAATCATCAGGGTAGAAGTACAAAAGTGAGCAAAGGAATAATGTATTGTTACATTTGTCAGTTTGCTTATTTATTTACTTTGGATATTTTGACTACACACACAGAAGGTAAAAATAAAAGTGAGATCAGAAACCAAAATGAGAGTGGAATAATTACAACATTTAAGCCTCCAAAACAAAACAGGAAAGGGGGCTTTGCATATAGCACGTACATGAGTTTTATTATCTGATAAGAGAAAGCTTACAAGATTTCACTAATGGCTAAACATAACTTATGGATATTTTTCTTTAACAAATGTT
Source organism: Pteropus vampyrus (assembly GCF_000151845.1). Taxonomy (NCBI): domain Eukaryota; kingdom Metazoa; phylum Chordata; class Mammalia; order Chiroptera; family Pteropodidae; genus Pteropus; species Pteropus vampyrus. The sequence continues at coordinate 3,657,843 of NW_011888885.1, forward strand.
TTCAAAATGCAACAGTAAAAACCATGGACTTTAGAACACAGTTCCTGAGTTAAAAGCCTCAAGTCTTCCTTTGAGACTCAATAGCTACATCTGTAAAGTTACAATAACAATGATATCTATCTCATAGGACTTTTATAAAGATGAAAAGAAAATTAAGTAAAATGTAACGTACCTTTTAAGAAAAACTGTCCTATAGATGTAAAGAGTTTAGAATAATTGTTGGCACATAATAAATACTACATGTGCTGTGATGATGATGATGTTGATAATAATGATGATGATGATGATGATGATGATTACAGAAGGACTTATGATAAAAATAACCAGTTTCCTTCCATAACCTGCTTCTGCCCAGTCTACCTCCCAAGAGTTCCCTATTTTTAATTATTTCCAGGTTTATTGCTTCTGATTATTAATTTCACAATGCTAAATAACAGCCTAACATTTGGTTTGTCTACTGACAAACCTACCTGCACCTTCTCTTCCCGGATTCCCATGTCACTATTCTCATTCCTCCACTGAGCAACTCTGAAACTTCAAGGAGTGTATCTCTTAACATTTGTTACTTATTCATTCAACAGGGCAGTATCCCTTGACTCATAGGTTAAGGATAACAAGTCATATTAAGGAAATTGTCTTTAACCATAGCTCTACAGAAGCTGAAAAAACATAGGCTATCCCACAATTTTTATATTAACCTCTCATAAATAATAATGACATATTATCAGATCATTTTCTCATGAAATTTCTGCAATACCCAAGCTTTCTATATTAAAAATGCTTTGCTCTCTGGTGATGTGACCTGATAGGAGAATTTTATGAGAAACCAGAGAAATAGGTGAGCTTGCTCAGTTTAGCCATGCTTTTGACAGGAAACAGATTAAGATTCTAGTGTAAATATTATTTGTTATTGATTGAAGGGAAATGCATATGCTTGAATGGCCAAGCTTTCACATGGAACTCCTAACATTCTGCGTCAACAGGAGAAAGGATCTGAAATGTACTGATGTTTACAACTTGCTTCGAGATGCATGGAAAATAAGATGAATCCATGGATGGGCAGATGGATAGATAAAAAGATGTGTATATGATAAAGCAAATATTATATTATATTATATTATATTATATTATATTATATTATATTATATTATATTATATTATATTATATAATGTAATATAATTAATTAATATAAACAATTACAGCATCCAGGTATTAGGTATACAGATGTTCACTCTACAATTCTTTCAACTTCTGCATGTTCCATAATTTCTATCTTGAGATGTTGGGGAAAAAATAGAAAGTCATGATTTTCTTCTGTTAGCATTGATAATGCATGAAGGTAGTGTGTATGGGTGCAGAGCTACATGGTTTTTCCAGAGGAAAATAATTAACCTGTTCAAAATCTGCATTATACACTCTGAGGCCCTAAAAAGTCTTCATCATAATGTCAGAATGAAATATCTCTGTCATGAACATATTTAAGATGGACATTAACCATTAACAAATTTGATAGTTAAAGAAATCCAATTGGGTATATCATTTTCAATAATGTTGCCTTCTAGTAACCTCCTAGAAAGATGAGCTTGCATCAAAATTTACCCTTCCCCCAAATTGCATGTATCAACCTGTGAGGTAGATTTTCTTAATCTTATCTCTTCAAATGTTAGATAGTGTCAGGAAAGTTCAATAACTTGAGATTTAGCTTCATATTGCCAAATGAATATTTTCTGAATCCAGGTGGTGAAAAGAGCATTCCAGAAAAAAAAGCTTAAAGCAAGGCATAGAAATGTAGAAATATGAGGCTTATTTAGCAAATGACAAGTAGCTAAATATGGCTGGAATAAATAAGAGAAGAAAATAGATCTGAGAAGGTGAGAAGGGTAACAATGAAAAGTCATGATCAGTAATTTAGACTCCGTTCCACAGGAAATATGAAACCATCAAATGTTTTTCTTTTTTTTTTTTTTTAATCAAAAGGGCGTGACTGGATTAGTGGTTTAAAAAAGTAACTATTCTGGAATAATGGCGAATGGACTGGAGATAAAGTGAAATTAAAGCCACAACAGGTTAGTAAGAAGTTGTTCTTTTCATTCCTCTCTTTAACCTCCCACTATCTCACTCCTCATTTTCTTGGCTTCTTTACGTCTATGTTTTTAGTGAAAACACTAGTACCTATTTATTTGTGCAAATATGTGTGCATGTATGTTACCAGATCAAGCCTCAAACATAGGTGTGTAACAATCCCCGAAGGAGCTTGTAAAAAATGCACGTGCCACAATCCCACTCCAGACCTTGAAACTACTGAAACAGCTCATTAACGAGACATTCTGAACATGACTAACAAGCATATTACACAAAACGGTGTACCTGTAAATGAACTTTTAGCAAACAATCCACTGATCATTTCATAAGGGCAACATCTGTCCTGCCTTTGGCTTGATGTTTCATTGAATTTTTATGAAAAGTACAATTTGATGTCTGATTTGAGTTACCTCAAAAATTAGTGCTTTAAAGAGATCTGCCTGAGGGATTCCCATGTAAGAATTAACAATGACTTCATTGTCACAGTGAGCTGTCATTTAAAGTCTTATCACAGGAGAGAAAACAAAGCCAACTGCCATTTTTTGGGAGTCCATGGACTGAGAAACTTGCACCTGGATTACTCTGTTTTAACAGTAGGAAACTACGAAAGTCTAAGCCCCTTGAAGATAGGGTGTCATTGTTGACATAGACAGTAGCCTTGCTACCTACTGCTGTTAATTAATGCCATCCTTGTTAGGAATGACAAATATGCATCCTTTCGATATAATGTATCTACTCATTCTTTCAATTACTCATTCAGTTTGTCAATGCCTCTGAAACTTTCTATTTATATATATGTTTATATATAGATGTAAACATATATATGTAAACATATATATCATATATATGTTTATATATAGATATAAACATATATATGTAAACATATATATATGTAAACATATATATATCAGAAAGATTTAATGAGAAATAAAATTGGCAAGACAAAAACTCAGAAGACTGGGACTTGCTGGGATGAGATATGTGTGCCTAATTTAGAAGAATTATTTAGTTTCGTTAAAAAAATTGACTTACCACTACACAATAAAATATCTCCCTCGGCCAGCCCGGACCCCAGGAAGTGGGTAGACCTTTTCCAGTTTTAGGAAATGAGACCTGGCTATGTAACTATCAGGTACTTATTAATAGTGATTAAACCTCATTCACCATGAGTATTAGAAATGATGGAATTACACCTTCAGGAGAAAGACGCTTCAAAGATACCTGACTCGTGGTGAGTAGTCACCTGAGCAAAGTGAAATGTTGTTCCCTGTAGGTGTAAGGGTCTCAGGCATGTGGTGCAGTGAAGCACAAAGTGTGCTCCTGGACATTCCTTCCACCCAGAAGTGCAGACTATGTCCCCTTCTCTTGAGTCTTGGAAGAATGTGAGGGCTGTTTTGCCATTAACAATCAACAGAAAGTGATGCTGTGCCAGGTTTTGGGCCCATGCCTTAGGAGCAGCTTCTACCACCTGTCCCTGGGAACACTGTTGGGAGCTAGAGTGCTAATTACCCAGAAGCCCTTCTGCTAGGAGAAATCCCAAACCAGCCACATAAAAGGTAAGACAGTGGGAGAGACAAAGACAGAGAAAAGGGGAGAGTCCTGGCCAAAGCCCAATTGTTCCAGATTCAGCCATTTGAGTTACATCGGCAGAAGCAAGTTTGGAAGTACTGTGCTCCTCAGCAGTAGATAACCAGTGAGAGTGGCCATGAAGCCATGGCCTGCAGAGATCAGACAAAGGACTCCTATGGCCGGACCCATGGAGAGAATGATGCTCCAAGGGAGCTTTCTACCCTCAAGAAGGTCACTGAGGCCCAGGCAAGGAGCATGACAGTAGTGACCACCACAGCAAAAGACCACATCCCTTCCCCATGCATTGTTTAATCCAAGGAATAGGAATGCATCCTTGAAAAAGGACTGTCACTGCACTGCCTGACACCCTTAGTGGAAAAAGACATGAACTAGGTTTAATTTAAACAAAAATATTATATCTCATATCTTAGTATGAAGCAAAACTCATTGGTTAGAAATGGACTGAATTGTCTCCATCACTTCTTTGAAAGACAAACTTGGAACAACCATTGAGACCCTCAATGCCCTTTATAAAATGGAAATCCCTGCCTTACCAACCTTAGAGAGTTATTATAGGATCAGTAAAATAATGGACATAAAATCACTTTGAAAACTATAAGTAATATGTGTGTACAATAAATAACTAAAACTATGATAACCTAATCACTGCATTATATGGTCAAATATGTTTTGAAACAAAGGAAAAGATGACCTTGCTTGTATATATGTATAGTGCACACACATACATGCACACACACACGTACATGCACACACACACATGTGCACTAGTTGTCTCCTTGGACAACTCTATACCTCAGTGCAAGCCTCCATACCCCATAGACACATGATGAGCCTAATTGACAAAATAACCTCAGAATTAACAGGGAAAAGGACAGGGGAGGGGAGGTGGAATCCTTTCTTTGTTAGCACCAAGCTGGGTGCTTTTTATTCATTTATCTCATCAAACCATATAATCTAATATATTATTATTATTATCCCCTTTGTACAAATGTGGAAATTGAAGCATAGGTAGGTAAGTTACTTTGCTCAAAATCACAGACTAGTAAATGCTAGAATTGGATTTAGGCCCCAGTATGTTTAAACCCTTAAACCTGTGCTTTCTCTTTCTATGCCTTGTTGAACAAGATAATAATAATAATACAGAACATTGAAAAGTTTTGCTTTAAGCCTTGCATATATTTTTTCTGTCCAAGTACGGGTATCTCAAAGTCCCACAATATCGCCATGACAACTGATCCAACTCAAGGTTAGTTTTCCTTTAACATGTTTCAAATTACCTTTGTGGTTGGGATGCACCAGAGTTTGCTGGCCTTGTGAATTAAACAGAGTCAGTCAGAATGATGAGTAAACTAATTTCCACTAAACATCTGGACTCATCAACTTTTGATGTGCAGATCTGGATTTCTGGGTTCAGCCAAATGTAAGGAGAGCCTGACAAGGATTGAACTGAGCGCTATGTAAGAAATGAAGGTTGAAAATAGAACAGACAGCTCAGCATCCTGTTAGACAAGACAAGCTTGCTATTTTCCTGACTGTTCCCTTCCTCATTCTTCCTACCAATACACAAACCCATCTGGAATCCTGGTTGTGCTGTCCCCTATGTGCATCTTTCAAGGTTTAACCTTTACCTGCTAAACTACCCCTTCTGTCTGTTTATCCCAGAACACCCCAAAGAATTCAGCTCTGTGATTCAAAGATAGCCTCTCTCCATCAATCCTGCAGAGGGTGTAGATGTATGAAAGAGAGAAAGTTTTAATTCTATAACAACAAATACACTCTGTCTTAGGATGGTGGATTAATGAAACAGCTTGTGTACTTCTACTGAATAATTAGAGTGGAGTTTGTCTAAATAAGTTTGAAGGTAGGTGCTAATGAGAGCTGAAGAGCTATGCTTCATAAGGAGAAATTTTAGAGGGCTAAACTGGGCAGAAGAGAAGAGAGGAAATGAAAGGAGAAGATTCCATGATGTGCCTCTTCCCCCATGAACTCTGTAATCTTCAAAAAATCTAACAATTTTTCAAAATGTTCCATGTGAGTGAAATTCTCATAGAAACTAGTGGAAGAGTTAAGTTTTGTGTCTGGGCTGATATGGAGCAGAACTATATGTGCAAAAGCTGGAGTAGGAAGCATCATGGACCACAAGAGCAGATGATTTATAAAATATAGACAAATCTTTAGACTTCCAGGGAACATAAAATGTGTAGTTAAAAGCAATGTTAACTAGCCCCTTAAAAGTAAGAGTATCCCACATTAGATATGAATGACATAGGATATGTATAAGATTTTTTACCCATTCATCTTTTCATTCATTTGTTCATTCAACACCTATTGTGCTCACTATGCCAGACAATCTGAGTAGAGAAAATAAGTCATAGTTCAGTGCTGCTCAAACTTGTTCACATAAAAATTACATGGTGACTGCTGAAGATGAGGATTCTGGAGTTTTTCTCCACATCTCCAATTAATCTGATTTAATGAGTCTAGTGTGGAACCTGAAAAACTCACTTGTTGCCTATAGATGTCACTTTAAAAGAATATAGACCTAATCTTTCTTTCAGGAAACATAACAGCATAGTAGGGAAGATAGACAAATAAATAAAAACAATTATGGTAAGTATTGTAGGTGTTGTGATTGTTGCATGTACAGTAGAGAAAACAAAAGAGAGACTACTCATTTCTTCCTGTGTAGAGGACTTAAACAGGGGATGACACTAAGGCTGATATTGAAAATTGACTAGGAGTTGAACAAGGGTGAGAATGAATTTTTAAAGAGGAGTAGCACAAAGCAATATGGAGGCATGAGTTGGCACAGAGAAATGTAAGATGTTGAGAGTAGTTGAATCTGGAGTCAACAAAGAATGCACCAAAATATGCTACTAGATGAGCATGGGTGAGATTGGGGAAGACTTTGCCTGCCATACAGGGATCTGGGCAATAGGGGAATCATTGGAAGAATTCGCAAACGGTGGGCAGAAGGGTAAAATAATTCAGCTTTCACATTGGACACTTAATATGGCTACCAAGTAAGAAGACAGCACTGAATCATGGCTGAACGAGAGCCTGAGAAAGCTGATTCTGATAAAATCTTTAAGTCGTGAGGTGCAATTTCTTGGAAGATAAAAAGAATCTCTGAGTCATCAGTAAGAGAGCAGTAAGAGCATCCTCCCCGACTATGACCCCAAGAGTATGAATACATTTCTGCTCGGCCCGTATTATCATCTGGAGTAGGGAATGGTGGGTTTCATGAGTGTCATGTGGACCACCAAGTAAAATTATATTTCTTGTTATTTGTCTCATCAATAGACTCTTCAACCCTTCCAGGCTTCTCCGGCATTCCCCTGTCCATCTTCAAAAGCTCGAATTTCTAAATCTGAAGGCTGAAAGGAGATCGATGATCTTTCATTTTGTTCTGCTTGTTTTCACTCCTGCTCTCCTCTGTACTTCACCATTCTGGAAGTTTGTAGCCAAAAGTCTGACTTTCAATCTACGGGTTTGCAAGTTGAATTCAGTATTTATATAATGCCTAGAAAGTCACAAGTCCCATAGTCATTCTGAGTCTGAATCTGATGTCAAATCATGGCTAGACTCACCCATGTGAGGGACCTACAGAATTAGTTGGAATTGGATAGTATAGTTATTTAGGTTAAAGGGAGGAATCAGAGATAAAGATGGCCATGTTCCATTCATTCTTTAATTTGTACTAAATATCAATTGTTGAGTCTTTATTCAGAGTCGAATGTCATCCTAAAAGCTTGGCTAAATCAGTTTGATTTCTAAAATATCCTACTTGTACTTTTATACCCAGAAAGACTTACGTAGGTATATACATGCATTTCTATTTAAAAGTGGGCAATCTGATGTCCTTTAGATATGGACTTGGTAAAACCTTATCAGTCCTAGTGAACAAACAGTAATTCAGCAAATGATTGAACAAAACAATAATAAAGACATGAAAATAAATATTAGCACCATCCTAAGTGAATATATGTAAGTAGCATGCTACCGCTCATTTGAAAGCAAAACTTTTGGTTTTATACAGTTGAAAATCATCTATTTAATTACAGTAACATCAGATAGTGGAATTTAGGATTTAAACCAAAATCAGAAAACAGCATATTCCATCTTTCCTAATGACAAATTCTATAATAATAATAATAATAATAATAATAATAATAATAATAATATTGGTAGTTGTAGTAGTAAGTGCTACCACATTTATTAATCACCAAAGAGCTCGAGATTCTTGCTCAAGGTCCCACAGGTGTTGCATGGTAAAGCCTAGCTTCCAACTCAGGCCCATAAGATTCTAATGAGCATATACTAGCCATTTGCATTATCTTTCCTTAACTTCTCTGCCTCCTTCCAACTATAAGGATACCCTCTTGACATCCCTGCATATTAAGTTAATGAAGTCTGAAATTAAAGACTGGACATTGAGGGGCATAAAGTTTTGTCTTAAAAATTTGTCTTCAAACTCTCAGTAATTGTAGCTTCTTTCTCGTATTTGCTTGTACAAACTCCCATTGCCTTAGGATTATTATAAGGGATGCTGTGCATTGCTATCCAGAATAGGCATAAGCCTTGGGGAGACACTTGGAATTTGAAAATTCAAACAGTCAACCAGGTATAAAATGGCAGACTTATTCTTTTACTTTAGAGTATGAACTATGATGCAGCTGATATGAGTACAGGAAAAAATCAGGATCATGTGTTTCTCAAACCTGAGTCACAGGTGTGAAGAGTGACATTGGATGAGAACAAGATGCACTCAGGCTATGATGCTAAGACAAACCTTCCTGATATTTCAAGAAGAAGATTCAGGAGGGGAAAATACTAGCGGCTTGTCGCTATATCAGTATTTTTCTCAGAACGACCTCTCACCTCTACAAAGTGTTTTTCAAACAAGAAAAACTGGTCTCTTGTCCTGTCTTAGCCCTCAGTCAGCTCTGGGACTTGATAGGTCAAGTCATTCCCTTTCCTTGACCTCATTTACTAATCTACAATGGAATCATTAAACAACATGATCTGTAGTGCTTTTTCCAACTCTTAACTTCCTAGGATCCTGAACAAAAAGGTCCAGGTCTAACTATATGAATGAGAATTACTTTATTGAGGAATCAGAGAATGTCTCCAAGATGCCACAGGTCTTCCTGCTTCATTCATTCCTACACAGTCACCAGTAGAGTGCTGATTCAAGACAGCATTGTGTTTGAGTCTATCAGGAAATAAAATGAGATGATTCAGTCACACTTTTAAAAGTCTATAAATGTGATTCAAATAATTGGAGGAGCAAAAATGGGAGTTGTAATTTAGAATCACCTAGAGGCATTTTCAAGCTATACTGGCCACATGCTCCTTTGCCTTTAAGAGTAAGTGGAGAGCTGTGTGTTCCGGGAAAGCTGCCTAAGAGATTTTTTAATCAACCAATAGGAGGAATCAGTGGCATAAACCAGCAACTTCTGGAGCAGGCCTAGGTTTCATTAAGGGGAAAATCAGCTGAGAGAATTTGAGAAAGGAAGAAGGAAAAGGAGCAGGAAGGAGACTGGCAACTTCTACTGACTGTCCTATGAGAGGTGCCCCCTTCTTTGAGCAAGCAGCCAACTCAGGATGCTGCTCTCTGTTTTCAGTAGTTTCAAATTTAAGTGAGTGACTCTAATTGATTCGCTGTATTGATTTTTCCTAGATGTGTGTGTGTGTGTGTGTGTGTGTGTGTGTGTGTGTATTACAGCTGCATATTTTTACTATTTTATTGTTGCCATTTTGTAGAATGCTCTTTTAGATTATTTTATTTTATTCATTCTATTGGTCTTTTACTTTTACTCTTAAAAGTGGAGCAAGAAGTGGCAGAGTGATGAAGATGGTTCTAAGAATAGTCCATGCCCCAAAGAAAACAAATGTCTCCACTCCAGTTAGCTCTGCATATTTCTGGGATTCCCAGCATTGATGCTAAATTCAGGCAGTTAGGAGATGCTGGCAGTTCAGTATTAGCTAAGAAGCGTTGGGAACAACGTGAAGAAAAGGGAACCCTTGTACACTGTTGATGGGAATGTAAATTGGTGCAGCCATTATGGAAAACAGTATGGAGGTTCCTTAAAGAATTAAAGATAGAACTATCATAATTTAGAAATCCCACTGCTGGGATTCAAAAGAAATGAAATCAGTATCTCAAAGACATCTGTACTTACATGTTCTTTGCAGCATTATTCACAATAGCCAAGACATGGAAACAACCTAAATGTCTATCCACAGATGAATGGATAAAGAAAGAAAATGTGGAATATACATATAATCAAATATTATTCACCCTTTAAAAAAGAAGGAAAATCAAAGTAGAAAACAATGTCATGAAAATCTGAATACTCTAAATTAGTCATAATTTATTTTATCAGGCATATAAGTTTCATTACATCATCATGCTTTTTTTTTTTTCCGATTGATTTTGTTAGTAATGTCTTATTTTAGGGACAGTGATGTGGCAGAAGGCATTTGTGACAACATAGATTAACCCAGAGGACATTATGCTAAGTGATGTAAGCCAGGCATAGAAAGATAAATACTGCATAATCTCACTTATATGTGAAATCTAAAATAGACTCATAGAAACAGAGAATAGAGTGGTAGTTACGAGAGGGGCATAATGGAAGAAGAAATGGGGCGATATTGGTCAAGGGTACAAAGTTTCAGTATGCAAGAAGAATAACTTCTGGAGACTGAATGTACTGCATGGAGATACTACTTAACAATACTGTGTTGTATTCTTGGAATTTGCTAAGAGGGTGATCCTAAATGTTCTCACCACAAGAAGAGAAATACAAATAAAGAAAAAGGTAATTATGTGAGTTAATGGGTATGCTAATTAGCGTGATTGTGGTGATCATTTCACAATGTACATATATATCAAAACATGAAGTTGTACACCTTAAGTATATGCCATTTCTATTTGTCAAGTATACCTCAATAAAGGTGAAATAAAAGAGAGAGGGAGGGTCAGGGGAGAGTAAAGACAAAAGAGAAAGATGGAGACAGAGAAAAAGGGGAAACAGTCTGAGGGTAGGGAATATTCCTAGACTAATAGTCTTATCTTGTTTCAGAATTCCCAAGAGGGAATTTGTTGCCTAATAACTAAATTCTATGGCATAAATGTATCTAATAACATAAGTAATAACTGGATAACAAAATATAGAAGAAACAACTCGGGTTAAAAAACAGGCTCTAAGATCAGATGTCCTGGGTTGAAATCCCTAGTCCACTAAGTCTTCTATCACTTACTGGTTACATGACTTTGAACAAAATATTAAACATCTATATATCTCAGTTGCTGTATCTTTAAGACAAGGATAAGAAGTTTATTTATCTTACTAGGTTGTTCTGAAGATTAGAGGAGATGATATATGTAATTTCACATTTTGCCTGACTCAAATTAAGTGATCAGTAAATATTAGCCTCTATTACTCACCGTGAATTAAACATCTTCCATGTGCTCTGAGCTGCGTTATAACTAATCCTTACAACATGCCTAAAATTATTCTCCCATTATATTGAATATTGTCTTTTTCTCAGATCATGAAATAAACAACAGAGCTGTTTGATTCTAAAGACAGCTTGCCTTTTGCCTCATCACTGTCCATAGAATAAGACATTACTAACAAAAGCAATTGGAGAAAAAAAAAAAAAAAAAGCATGACGATGTAACAAAACCTATATGCCTGAGACAAAATAAATTAGCACTAATTTAGAATGTTCGGATTTTCATGACTTTTTACTACAGCTAAATTTCAGAAGTGAAGAACTAGTTTGCATAGTTACTCTGTCAGTTCTGTTTACTAGTTATAGTAAATGGGTGCAGTGTTCATTTTTTAAAAGTTTTTATGAATCAGGAAACTAAGACAAATAATGAGAATGTACATAAATCGAAAGAAGAGATTTGTGTAAAAAAGTCTAGATATGGAAAATAGAAACTTTTTCTTTGGATCAAACAAAATTTCAGAATCATGGAATCCAAGAAGAAAAAAATAGGCAGTAATTATCAAACATTTCCAGAATAGGAGTTTTAAAAAATCTACAAAGAGTAAGATATTAGCTTTGATTAATAAGATGCTCAAAGTTGAATAATATAGCCACACCTCCCAGTGACTACACAACAACGAATTCCAAATCGGAACACATTTGCTATAGAGCTCTGGACTGCAAGTCGATTTTTGCCGAGTTTGTTATAATTAATGCCACTGCACTGAATGTCAAAGGAATTAATAATGATTAGCCTCTGATTATAAAGAGCTGCCTATCAGGGTTATTATGTTAACATTCGAAAACAACTTGCTTTATTAAAGCATTTGTTTTTAAATTGTCAACAGCAATCTGTAAGTCAATGAGTTGCATTTTTCAGGATCAGGGATCCCATATAGGTCGCTGGTTTCCTCTTTGGAGCTGTGTTCCATAATTATGTTATTCAGGCAGATGATCAATTTGAAAAGGAGGAAAACCTAAATTCCTTAAATAAGATCTCGACATTGCCCATTACCCTGTGTGGGGGTATGTCTACACATACCTAACTTGGAAACAATTTTTGCTATTTGAAATGTAGAGTGCATCACTAGTTATGGTCTAATCTAGATCTAAGGGACATAAAAATTTACTTTTTATAAAAACTGACACATTGGCCTTTGTTAAATGTCATAATATTTGTCCAACTTTACAAAACAGGTATCTCTGAAGCCCGAATGTTGCCCTTCTCTTTACCAATTAGAAAAGTTTAAAAGGGTTAAAATTTGTGAGCAACATGCCATGCAAAATGGTTGAATTGTTGAAGATTTAATATTTTCATTGATATTATGAACATCAACACCTGAAGGAACAAAGTAAAAACTGATTCCAAGAGGACAATGCAATATTTAAGTCAAAGAGAGATTGGAGCACATTGAATGATCATCAAACCCCACAGAACAAAAACCTTTACAGGTTTAAGGAAGATAATTGAGTTTAAACAGCATATGCAAAGGAGAGAAGCATTCTTGTCACATAAGCATACGTTCAGCTACCCATCAAAAGATAATTTACTTTGTTCTTTCAACACAAGAGGATACATGTGAAATGCGCATCAGATTTCGCCTGTACTGTAAACCATTCAGTGTTTGTCAAATTCTTGAGAGAAATATTAGAAACAGACCTTTGAAGTGTCAATACAATATAATTTGAAGGGTTGGAAATCAGACAAACTAGCAGTGTGGCTCACTTGAGCTGGCCATGAAAAGAACTTTTAATACAACAAACAATGTAAGAATACTATATACCTCTCTTTAAAAAAAAAAAAGTGCCTTTATTGTTTCCTCCTTTCTCTTCCTGTTTAAAAAATTCTTTTTTTGAAAAAAGAAAAACCAAGATGATTGCTGTTTTGACTTCTACTCACATCTATAACACCCATCAAACTTCCGTTTTAACATTAGTAGGAATCTTTTAAAGAATGACAGTAAAACCAGGCAATAAAATCTATACTTGGTAGGAAACTCAGTCACGACAAACTTCTAGCCACTCTTAAGAAAACATTGCTGTTCTGTGCTGCCATTTCTTTCTTACAGAATGTTTAGAATTCTGGACTAAAAATCCAATTTCTGGATTTTTTCCCTTCTGTTTTTCCTTAAAGCCCAATTTCAGATGTTTGCTACTCTGACAAATCTCCCTAACCTCTCTCCAGGGAGGCCACTGCATTTTAGTGTATTAGAATACTATATTTGAATTATTTGTTTCTGTTTCTGCATCACTTGACCCAAGGTTAGAGTTCTGGTCACATTTGCACGTCAGTGTCTCAGCTGCACTAGGCCCTAGCCCCTGTGTTACTGAATGAAATAATTTCTCAAAATTCAGAATAGTTTGACAGTCATTCAACCAATTCAGTGAAAAGTCAGCCCTAAAATGATTTGATTCTAGATTTTAAAATTTGCTTTAAATATCATTTTGGAGGTATAATAAAGAAAATACTGCTTCTCAAACTTCTTGGTCTCAAAACCCTTTACAGTCTTAAAATGTATTGAAAATATTAAATTTTTGTTTCTATGGATTATGTTTATTGTTAATCATACTAGAAAATTAAGCTGATAAGTTGTTAAAACACAAGAAAAACAATACATGTCCCCTTAAAATAATGACATCATCCCATGGCATGTGGACTCTGAGAAACCTCACTCTATGCTTATGAGGGAATGAGAATGAAGAGCAATTCACATCTTAGAAATTATGATGAAAACCATTTGGCTTCATAGACCTTCAAAAAAGGGTTTTAGGAACCCCTCAGGGCTCCCAGATCATGCTTTAAAAAAATCACTGCAGTAGGCTAATGAAGCTAATAGATAACAACTAATATTTTCATATCACTATAGTTTCACAGTGCTTTTGTATGTATTATCTCATGTGGTGCTCATAACAACTCAGAAAAAGGAATATAAGCAAACTGGGAAATCAAGGCTCGGGTTGAATAACTTCTCAGAAGACACAGTAAGCATCAGAACCAAGTTTCAAATGAAGGTTCCTAACTTCAAATCCTTTATCCTTCATGTAATGTTAAAAGATGCCTTTCACTAGAATCTTGGAGAGGGCTTTAGGGTATTAATTAGTAGGGTTTTGTTTTGTTTTGTTTCTTAATTTTTAAAATATACTTTCACTTTTACTTATTTTATTCTTTGGGTTATAACTTCAATGCTGTCTTTGTTTGTTTGTTGGAATTTTCTTACTTTCTGGCCCTGTAAGAGGCTCCAGGGTCATCTGTATTTTCTGCACCATAGCTCTAGCATCAGTTAATTCTGCAAGGCACTCTGGCTTCTTTGATAGGAGAATGGTGTTTAGAAACCAAGATTCAGGTGCTAGGTATGCTGCTTGTTTCTACTAAGGTATTACTCTAGGCCCCCTCAGCAGACAGAGTTAGGGTACAAACACACACACACGTTTACATACTAGTCAACATGTCTATATGTGTCTGTCTATAATTATCTGTCTATAAACATGAGCTCATAATGGCATTTCTGACTGTTACCCAGTACCAAAGGGATTCATCAAACCTTCTCCTCTCACTCATGTGTAAGTTCTCCATCAGTGAGAAGCCTCTGGAGTCTGTGTTTTTAATCAATATTCTGTATCTCTCTAATTCATAAATAGGTGTGTTCTAAAAATTAACTTTGGAATTTGGGGTGCATTTTCCCAGGGATAGAAGCAATTGTGAATGTAGTGTTCTCTGTACATGGGAGTTGGATTCCCTGTCTAACCTACAGAAACCTAATAATCTCTGGAATAAGATTTAGGACTCACCTTCCTCTTCAGAAGCCCAACTTACGGTACTATCAAATTTCAGTGAGTTCTATTACCATTAGTACTATAATTATTATCACATCTCACATTTGAAATAAAACTTCTCATTTAAAAAGTACTTGCACAAATGTCATTTTATTTAATCCTCATAAAAACCATAAGCGCTGAATGTTATTATTTGAATACCTATTATGTTAGAAGCTAGGACCTTGAGAATCAGAATGAGAGATTAGTCATTAATCATAGGAAATATTTATTTAGTTACTGTATATTCTATTATTTTGCCAATATTTCCTTAACGTTTGTGTGTAAAACTAACAAATAATGCATTAGTACTTTAGAGCAGTGCTACTCAATGTGTGCTCATGGGAACAGCAGCAACGTCACCTGAGCACTTGTTGGAAATGCAGATATTTGGGCCCCACTCCTGCCTATTGATCAGAATGGCTGGATTTGGAATCCATGTGTTAACAAATTTTCCAAGTGATTTTTTTAAAATTAATTAATTAATTTTTTATGGCGACATTCATTAACGAAATCCAATAAGTTTCAGCTGTACACTTTACCAGTAAGGCATATATATATTTATACTGTGTGTTCACCTCCCATAGTTAGATTTCTTTCTGTCACCACATATTTGACCCCCTTTACTCCGTCTACCTCTCCCTCTCCCCTCTCCAGTTCATTTTGATGCTCACTAAAAGCTTGAAAACCATTGCTTTACAGATAGATAAACTCAAGATTCATGAGGATAGAGCTTGAGCTGAGCTTCGTCTGGATCAGAGACAGATTTTCCCACATTCTATTCAGTATTCAGTTAGCTCGTTCTTGCCATATTTTTTATTTTAGACATATTTAAAGATTTAAAGATTTTAAAAAGCAAGCAGCAAGCTAATTGTCCCCTTTGCAGGCAGGCCATGGTTGAAAGATGATTGAATACATTCCTTGTGGGCTGATAAATGTGTGATTCGTCTTTGCAAGGCTAATCTATATTATGTTTGGCTTTTCTCAAAAATATTTTTAAAAAATAGAATTTTTTGGTTTTCATCGTTATCCATGTTCACTTTGAAGAATGAATTGTGAATCTGGAAAAGAATATCTTTGGTTCTGTAGCTCTAGAGAAGATTCTGGTACTCGTTGAAGTTCATCCTACAAAACACCCAAATCCCCTCATTAGTATTCACTATACCTGATAAGCAGCACTTCTGAGCTGAGACTTTAAATCAAAAGCTTTGCTCAAAATTCTCATCTCTTTGCAAATCACAATGAATATCAATGATGAAAAAAATTACGGCAGAGATTACAAATGGACCTCAGAAATCATCTGGTTTGACTCTGACTTTACAAAAGGGGAACCTGAGGAGATTCATTGGCTTGTTCATGGTCACACAGGCAGTCAGGGCAGTGCTGGGGACAGACACAGCCTGGGTTTCCTGCCTCCTCAGATAGCTACGGATATTTAAAGCAGACCCTAAAAACAGGATTTTCCTCGAGTCCCTTCCAGTTTATCACTCACAAATAACAATATTCTTATAAGAGAGGGTCTCTCTTACTTGTCTCCACATCACTGTCCAGCTGCTTGGAGAATATGCAAGTCAGTGCAGATGGTAGGGAAGGTATAGGCCCTAGTGGGTTAACAGATGTAGAACAAACTGAAAGAGCACAGAAAGGGGGTGTCTGTAAATATCATGAATCACTTTATTATGATTCAACTAATTTTAGGTACATGTACATCTGGGCATAGACAGTTTAAGTTTTCATAGTCAGGTATTTAGTTGAGAGTGAAATGAGATTTACAGGTGATGATAGCGGGAAGAAAAGAAGGAAGGAAGGGA
>NW_011888885.1:3675552-3685364 GCF_000151845.1 Pteropus vampyrus
AATTGAGAATTTGTTGATAGGGAGCTGCAAGTTGAAGAAAAAACATAAGCAGCCTGAAATAATAGCATGAGTCATCAAATCCTGAAAGCACATAAATGAACTCGACCAAAGCACAAATACTCAGGAGAACAGCTGAGTATGTTCATGAGAGATCTAAATCTTCAGGAAAACTTTAATGTACAAACTCCAAATTCTGCAAGTAGGTGAGGTGAATTGATTTTGGAGACTGAAGGTACCCAGAAATTGCCAGTGTCTATATACAGCCAATATACTTAATATTGAATAAATGTGTCATGTAATATTTGGGGGTTAATTAATGTTTTAATATACGTGTATGGTAAGAGTACACTGTTTTTAAAGCTTTTTAAGAGTCCTGTGAAAAGTTTATATGCTCCTGACAATATCCCATGGTAATAACAACCTGAGAGAATTCACAAAATGTCCACAGAAAGATGTGCTACAGAACTAAACAATTCTTGGTGTCTTATCATTGCAATTTTCTGAACCTTGAAACATTGTTATTTTATTTAGAATTGACTTTATGCTTATCATTTAGTCCCAAGTGCTGTAAGAGATTCAGAGAAAAATGGGCACATAAACACAAAAATGAGCGCTTAGAGTTGGATTTGGTAATCACAAGGAAACTGTGATTCCTGAATTAAGTGCTTGTATACTAATTTAGGAGAAAAATCTAACATGAAACATGGGAAAAAAGACAGTGAAGTGCTAAACTGAGCACAGGGAATAATGGGATTGGCAAGGGCTGGAAAAGACAACACTTCATAGAAGAATTGGAATAGGAGTTTGGATCTTAAAGTGTAAACAGGATCTGGATAGATGAATAAAAGAGTTGATATATTTTAGGCTAGGAAAAGATCACTAAGGCAAATAATAGCATGGCATATTATATATATGTGTGTATATATATTATATATATATATTATATATATATATAAAAGGTGGGAGAGGATGGTGAGGGATTTTAAATGTCCTGTCCAGATTATGGGAAATATGTAAGAGAGCAATTGTAATGGTTAGTTTTATTTATCAACTTCTCTGGGCCAAGGAATGCCCAGATAACTGGTTAAACATTATTTCCAGGTGTGTCTGTAAGAGTGTTTCTTGAAGGACTAGCAGCTGATTTGGCGAATGCAGATGGCCCTACACAACGTGGCTGGCCTTCATCCAATTTGTTGAAGGCCTGAATAGACCAAAAAGGTAGAAAAAGGTTGAACTTCCTCTGCCTGATTGCTTGAGGTGGGACTTTAATCTTCAGTCCTCAGCACTCCTGGTTCTCATATCTTCAGACCCAGACTGGTATCTATGCCATCAGCTCTCTAACTCTCAGGCCTTCCAACTACACCACCAGCTTTCCTGGGTCTCTAACTTGCAGATGGCAGATCATGAGATTTCTCAGTCTCCCTGGTCATGTGAACCAATAGAATACAATAAATCTCTTTCTAGATAGTCATAGAAATATAAATAGAAGGGGAGAGAGAAAGAGAGAGAGATTTTATTGGTTCTGTTTCTCTGGAGAACCGTGACTAATACAGAAATAGAAGATCAAGGCATCTGAGTGGCATAGAACCAAATGATGTAAAGTTCTGAGATCTGCCAGTGTTTGAACTTGATGCTAAGAAAAATAGGAAGTCATTTAAGCAGAGGAGAGACATTAAGAAAACATTGTTTTAGGAAGATACTCTAGAAGGACAATAAACTGAGGAGGGAAATTATATAATGAGATGTTATGAAGTTATATGAACAAAACTATATGAATATCTAGTCTAAGGTATCAATACTGGGAATGTATGACTGATATTTTAAAAGAAGAAATAAGTTTTGATGTCAAATTTTATATAAGAAAATAATTTATTAAAGATAATGTTTTTAAGCTTGAGATACTCAAGAAAAAGTACTGGATGACTATTGGAAATAATTATAGTTGGTTACAGTTTGTGGAGAAAGATGATGAGTTAGATTTGAGTTGGGTTGAACTTGAGTGAGAATGTTGTGGTAGAGAAAATATTCTATGTTTACCAATCCCGTTTGATTTGTTTCCTCTGGAGCTTGCACGAAGACTTCATTTATGGCTCCTTTATGTTAGGTTGGGATCATGTGACTAGGTTCTGGCCAGTAGGATGTTGTTGGAAGGGACCTATGTCACCTCCACATGTGAGTCTGGTCTGGATGCTGCATGTTTAGGAAAAGATCTGTATCTCTGAGTTACTGTTTAGAAGAGAGCAATCTGCCCCACATTGGGTGTGACATGAGTAGCAATAAAACTTTTTATATTGTCACTAATCTTCCAGCCTTATTTGTTTGTTGTTGAGCCTGTCCTGTCCTAACTAATATAGATACGACATAGAAGCAAACATATCCTGCTGACAGTGTTGGAATGAAAATAACTTGGTTTTTCGTTTGAAATTTAGATTTGGAATCCATCTTCCCGGTAGTAATAGTTGAAGAAACAACAATGGATAAGCTTTCTGAGGGAGTGAGTGGACAGAAATAAAGGCATGAAAGGTGGGGCATGGGTAGAAATTAACAGCTAAGTAATAGGAAAAAGAGATACTCAAAAAAGATGACAAAAACAAAAAATTTCAGAGGAGAAGGTTTGAAGAAGCAATGCATGATCACTAGCATCCAGTGCTTCACAAATATTGAGAATTATGGAAATTAGGAAAGGACACCGTATCTTTCAAAGAGTAATTTCTCAGTGATATTTGAGATAATAGTTTCAGTAAAGTGGTGGGGTCTTAAGTCACATTGATGAAAATTGGTAAAAATGGAGAAAATTTGTGTATTCTGGGATAGGGAACCCGGAAAGTTTTGTCCATACAAATCTCCCAAAAGATACATAACTGTTGGAACTATATATTTTTTAAAATGGCTGAACAGAAGCAGCCTGCATATAAATAAATAGTAAGAGACCAACCTACCCCAAGATGTTCTTTTAATCAGTTTGAGACTTCCTGGTTTAGATTGGCCCACACGTTGCTTTCTAAGTGCAGCTGTCTTCCTGTCAAATTTCTTTAGAGCACACACTAGCTGAGAATGACTTAGTTGCCTTCTGATCATTTTATTCTCTCATCTATCCAAGAGCAGGTTGGTGATTTTCTTTTTCATCTTCCAGTTCCATCAGTTCAGAAAGACATCCTATCTTATGCTGGATGCAGCCAAATGAATGCATTCATTCTAATCCCAGACTTTGCCACATCCAAGATGTTTCTGAGGGACTTGACATAATTATGTCTTTGTTCTTATCATTCTCAGGCAAACAATTCCAAAGCTCTGGCCAGCTCTTCAACCCGTTTATTTCCTACACCGAATTCTGTTTCTCTTCCCTGCTTTGTTTTAGATAAGGTTTCTGTCCCACACATCTGAGGAAAGGTTGGAAGCCTACTGTGTAGGTGGCAGTTTCCAACAGAACAGAAACCTGATTTCACCTGGATAGTTACTTGGTATTTTTATTGGGATTTTATTGCTCAAGTTCAAGTGAATTTTAATGATGCCTCACAAACATATTAAGGATTGCCTTTCACAGAGCATTGCCATTAAAGTTTGTTTGCATAATTTTAATGTAAAATTATATTTCCCTTGGACTTAAATTTATGAAATTCTCCCTCCTCCTCTACACATTCATCTTTAAATAGTCCTGATATGACTTAACAGGCATTGAGAAATACACACAGATTAAAATAAAATCATAGTGTTTCAATATCTCGGGCAACTCAAATTTCCTTTAAACTAGTTATTTAAGAATAAATCTCCTCTACAAAAAAAATGTTGTACATTGCTTTTAATAGGACATCAAAAGCACAACATACTGAACTCTGAACTACTGTAGTCAAGACAGGATGATCTTATGGATAAATGATATGGTTATCATGCTTATACTCTACAGAAAAAAAAATCAGATTTCAGTTAATATTCAAATCAGGAAGTAATTCTTTCCATCAAAATTACTCCTCACCACAGCAGTAGAGATAACACCATGGGACACCACAGTTTGGGATACCATGTATTCCATTTGGACAATAGAAATGTCAAGACTGTACAGTGAGAGAAGACTTTTCCAGTTTAATGTGAGAGCAGATATTTTTCAGAGAGCACTAGAGACTATAAACTTCTTTACAAACTTCGTGAACCTTGCGCAAATTCATAAGTAGGAGCTGAGAATAAGGCCTTGGTAATAATGTGAATGATAATAAACATTTATTGAACATTTACTAAGCAGCAGGAACTGTGTGCAGCGCTTTGATTTTAATATCTGCAGCAACTCTAAGGGGTAGTAATATGAAAGAGTAGGTGAAGTGAAGAAATGGAGGCATTCTGATTTTAAAAGTTGACCAAAGTCACATAATCAGTAAGTGTCAGGGCTGGGATTTAAACTTGGATCTGTCTGACCCAGGGCCACTCACTCTAACTCTTTGCCACGATGCTATTCCACTGTGCAAGAGGCGACAGCCCATCAAAGTCTTATATAGCATAAGAATGGAATAAGACACAGAGAAAGGATCATAGTAGAAAAAGAAAGACTTCCAAGACAGGAAGAGAGATTATATGTGGTGACTAAAGTTGGTCACAATTCTTTGCTTCTATTCTCTTAAGAGTTAGAGTCATTTCCCTCCCCTGCAGGCTAGGCTGGTGTGTGACTTGCTTTAACTGAAAGAATGGGGCATAAGTGATGGTCTGGGACTTCCAGGCCTTGAGACAATGGGAGCTTCCTCTTTTCCTTTCAGGGAAGCCAGCTGCCATGTTTTAAAATACTTGGATGGGTCGGATTCCTGGTTCTCAATCGAAGACAAATTTGCCTCCAGACATTTGGCAATTTCTAAAGATATTTATATTGAAATGTAACTGCACAGTATCTCCAAACTGTGACATGTTAATATGCTTAAATTAGTAACGTTATTAGAGTTTATAGTATGCTCCTGAATTTGGACTCATTTATTTTTATCAAAATGTTTATTTTCTGTATGAAGTCCCAAGCAACTCATTACCCTGACGACCTTGTTGATTAAAATTTCAAATTCTTTTTCAAATGTGGTGTTTCTGGCACCTATCTTTCCCATTTTCTATCTGAGCAGCTGATTTTCAACTCAGTTCCCGGCCCTTACATTTAGTTATTTTAAATTTCATGTTGTTTTATTCATCTTCTCATTCCAAACTGTTAAGTTTCTTCTTTCTCTCTCTCTCTCTCTCTCTCTCTCTCTCTCTCTCTCTCTCACCTTCTCCCCTCCCTCCCTTCCTTTTTCTTTACATTTAAAAATATATTCTATATCTCTGAGTCCCTTGCCATTTGAAAATTTGATAAAACTGCCTTCAGTCTGACATAAAATTTCTGAAGAGGCAAAACTGTAGACAATACCCTTATGTATCATGCTCTTAAAAATCCCTATTTCCTGGGTCAACCTGTTAGAATATACTATGTGGCAGGCACGTACACAGCCGAAAATTAGGACGAACTATGAAGTTTTCAGGTACAGGAATGGTTTATAGAAATGAAGTCTAGTGGTAAAGTTTTAGAAAAATATTGTCTTGTGAATTGATCCACAATAAACAAATGAGCATGAAGTCATTAATATGACTGTGTTTGGAGGATGTTGCATTGGTAAGACCACAGGTTCCTATCATGCTTTAGTATATTATGATTATTTTGGTAATAAACGATTCCATTTAAGATGAGTCACATCATATTCACAATTAACTCATGGAAATTCTATTGTACATGCTTGGTCTATAGAGACAAAGGGGTAACAATGATTTTTAAAAGCACATGATTCCATCTGCTATTCCACTCATTCAATTCACACCCAACAGTGACCTTGATGCGGAAGAGAGTCTTTTAAGCACAGGTTCCCCATGCTTCTGATAACATAGACTTCTCATCTCCCTGTGTGGTTATAATGTTTAAAGGGACATTATTTTTAGTATAACTTCATTCCTATATATAAGACAACTACTTTTTTATACTTTTATGTGACTTTTTAACTAAAAAAAAAAAAAAAGGTCCCAAGGCAAGAGTTGAGATGCTGGGTTAAACTTCAATGAGAATGACTTCTCCCAACATGGGGTTTTTCTAAGGCTCTTCAAGGGCAATTTTGACTATCTTTTATTGTTTTAAGTTACTTTATATTCTGACACTTAAGGTTATCACCCCGCTGTACAGTGTATTTGCTGCTATTTTGGTTATTTAATTACTTTGATAGTGATTTATTGACTCAGTCAGTCAGTGATCTAGCATTTTTAAATATCTACTATATGATCGTTGAGGGAACACAGCCTCAAGAAACTCATGGTTTTATTATATGGAATCCCATGTCATATGCCTGTTAATTGATTTGGAGTTTAAAAAGGATGATTTGCACCCAATGCCTGGGAAGACTAACAGGTAAGGGGTGACAAAGAATCTCTATACATTTTATGCTGTATTGGACTGAAACCTCTCGAAGACATGGCCATGCTGCTGTTGTAGTCAGACTTCCAGTCTTCTTCATCTCCTCCTTCTCTTTCTGTTCTTTTACTTGCACATCTATAACGTTCTTAATTATAAATTTAAATAGGAAACATGTCAAATACACATACAGGAATGAAAATAATGTAATGGATACACATATACCCACTACTTGATTTAACACTTCATCATTTTGGCATATTTGCTTCAGAACATATTTTTAAGTAAATAGCAGTGGAATGGTTGCAGCCCCCCTCCTCACTCCTTTCTCTACAGAGGTAAACATCGTCTCAGAATTGATGAGTATTCGTTATGTGCATGATCTCATTATTCTTACTACATATGTACATATCCCTAAGTTATACAGAATGTTATTTTTCATTTTTTTTTTAGTATAAACATGGCATGACACTGTTCCGTATTTTTTTTTTTTTTTTTTTTTTTTGGCCAGTCAACATTGCTTTGACATTTATCCCTGGTACATACTTGTTTTGTTAATTCATTATAACTGCTACATGGAATTTAATTGACTAAAAATGGCATAATTTATATTTTTATCTTCCTATCTGGGTTGTTGTCAAACCTTCAATGTTACAAAACTCTAGTAAATATCTTTGTATGTCTCTCCTTGAGCATATGGGGGACGATTTCTTAAGATTAAGTGTGTACAGCTCCCACTTGATACAGTGTATGCTCTTCCATATGGTTGTACCAATTTTCCATTTACAGCAATAGAGATCTTTGGCCACATCCTCTCCTTCAATTGGTCTTAGTGGATTTTTAAAGTTTCCTCATGTGGTGAGTGTGAAGCATTATTTGATTGTTTACTTTGCATTTTCCGAATTACTAGTCCTGCCAAGCATCTTTTCATATGCTAGTTAGCCATTCAGTTCAGAGTTTCTCTGAATTTCCCATTCATTTTTAAGTTCT
The DNA here is from genome assembly GCF_000151845.1 of Pteropus vampyrus. Lineage (NCBI taxonomy): Eukaryota > Metazoa > Chordata > Mammalia > Chiroptera > Pteropodidae > Pteropus > Pteropus vampyrus. The sequence goes on from NW_011888885.1 coordinate 3,682,940, forward strand.
TTTATTGATTTGGTAAGTGCTTTTCATGTATTCTGGCTACGAATTGTATTATTCATTCTTCTTATTTGGGAGCAGAACACACTCTAGCTAGCCTAAGCAGAAAAGTTATGTATTAAAAGGATGTCAGGCAGCTAATGAAATCTCTGGAAGGACCAGAGTTGACGCAGAGGTCCTGTGGTTTAACCAAATCACACTGCAAGATTATCACAGCAAAGCCCTCACTGCTGCATAGCTGGGCCCAAACACTGAGTGTGCCACTAATGAGGCTGGAGACTGAAGGTTGGAAACACTACCTGCTGTCTCCTAAGGCCAGGAGCTTTCTTCCTAATCAGAGTCTTGCCATGGTGCATCTGCTCATTGACACCTAGGCCCCTGCCTAAGCCCTAGCTGGTTTCTACTTTGCGGAAGCAGTACTCACATAGATTAAATGTGTACAGCTCCCACTTGATACAGTGTGTGCTCTTCCATATGGTTGTACCAATTTACCATTTACAGCAATAGAGATAGGTTATCTTTGGCCACATCCTCTCCTTGGGGTGTTTGCCAGATGTCAGGAAGGGCATGCAAAACATGCAGGCATGGTTAATGTCCACCTCCCTCTCATTCATTGCCTATATTTGATGCAAATATTTATTCCTTGTCCCTGCCTCCTCTTTGTTTCGTTGTACAAAATTTTTGCATTTTGATTGTCAGATTTATCTATCTTTTGCTTTATGTCTAATTCTCTGGGTGACTTCTTTATGAAATCTTTCTTCTTGCTAAAGTCATAATATTTTTTCATATTCTCTTCAAAAAAAATTGAAGTTTGGCTGATCATATTTGTGTATTTATGCTATCTGGATGTGACTTCAATGTCTCACAGGAGAAAGAGATAAGACCTTTCCCCCCAACATTTAACACAGTTGTCCCAGCACCATTTGTTAAATGGCCCCTGGTCCCTGAATTTCTCACGGATTTATGCTGCTATCCGTCTCACAAACCAACCTTCCTATTTAATGGGCCTCTGTTTGGACTTGCCATTGTGTTCTGTTAGTCTCCATGGTTATTTTTGCGCCACCACCACCGCCACGTGGTTTTAACTCTTAGAGCTTTGTAATAGATCAGCATCTTGCAGAGAGCATGCCACTTCCTTATTATTTTTCTTGTTTTGGTTATTCTTACTCCTTCCATATGAATTTTCTTAATTTATCAACCTGTGATATGATTTTGGTTGCAATTGCATTGAGTGCATGGATCTTTAACAAATTTTTTATTTTGTAAAAGATGTCTTTTTTTATTATAAAATTTTTAATGGATTTTTGTTACACTTCAGGAGGTCATGAATTTGGGCTTAGATAAACTTGTGTTAGATAAACTTTCTGAATCTTTTATTAATTAATTCATTAGATTCTTTGGAGTTTTTCTGTAAATGTAATTATTTCTCTTCAAATAAAATGTTTTGTATTTTTTTTCCACTTTTATTCTATTAGTTTATATTGTCTTAATGGATTGGCTGTGAATAGGTTGGTACAGAATAAAAACAGCAATAATGGGTGTCCTTGCCTTGTTCCTTCAAGGAAATGCTTCTAACATTTTATAACAAAGCACAATGCTTGGCGGCCGTTCTTGGTGGTTACCCTGTATCAGGTAAATTCTATTCTGTTTTCAAGAGTAGACATGAAATATATCCAATGCTTTTATCTCTATCTCTTGAGATGATCATTTATTTTTCTTTTTTCTATTATTGTGGTTAATTATGTGAATAGATTCTAGCATTTTTAGAGTAAACCCTAATTGTTCATGGTGTGTTTATATTGCGTGTATAGATTGTGTACATATGTGTGTAAGGAGACAATTCAGGTTATGTAGGACCTGAAATTCATGTAAAAGCACAAAATTAAGCAATATGACTTAGAAGTTCTTAAAATTTAAAGATTCTGAGACTTAAATTTCATTATCACCATGGTAAAGCCACCTGTTTATTTATGGACACCCCGGTCCCATTTACTAAATATTTACTTAAGACTGTTATTTATATTAGAAAATAAAATTGGCCTATAATTTGCTTTACTCACAATTTCCTTTGGTCTTAGTATCAAGATCATACTATTATTATAAAATAAGTCATCATTTTTTTTCATCTTTAGAACAATTTGAATAAGATTGGAGTTAACAATTCCTTGAAGTTTTCAGTCTGGAGCTGGTGCTTTTATTAGTTCAGCTTTGACGATAGGCCTGTAGTTCAAAGAGGGGGAGGGAAGGGGAAAGGAAAGGGAGACAAGAGTATCAGGAAGGCCATCGTGTGTGGGAACTATTTCTTATTCTCTACTCTGGCCTTAACAAAGAATAAATTATTCATCTCTCCTTCTTCCTTAATCTTTTATCTATCTCATCTGATTCAGAACTTAGAAAGAGAGAATGGAAATATCATTTATCAGCATCCCCA
>NW_011888885.1:3685414-3687409 GCF_000151845.1 Pteropus vampyrus
TTTGACATTTATCCCTGGTACATACTTGTTTTGTTAATTCATTATAACTGCTACATGGAATTTAATTGACTAAAAATGGCATAATTTATATTTTTATCTTCCTATCTGGGTTGTTGTCAAACCTTCAATGTTACAAAACTCTAGTAAATATCTTTGTATGTCTCTCCTTGAGCATATGGGGGACGATTTCTTAAGATTAAGTGTGTACAGCTCCCACTTGATACAGTGTGTGCTCTTCCATATGGTTGTACCAGTTTTCCATTTACAGCAATAGAGATAGGTTATCTTTGGCCACATCCTCTCCTTCAATTGGTCTTAGTGGATTTTTAAAGTTTCCTCATGTGGTGAGTGTGAAGCATTATTTGATTGTTTACTTTGCATTTTCCGAATTACTAGTCCTGCCAAGCATCTTTTCATATGCTAGTTAGCCATTCAGTTCAGGGTTTCTCTGAATTTCCCATTCATTTTTAAGTTCTTTTATTGATTTGGTAAGTGCTTTTCATGTATTCTGGCTACAAATTGTATTATTCATTCTTCTTATTTGGGAGCAGAACACACTCTAGCTAGCCTAAGCAGAAAAGTTATGTATTAAAAGGATGTCAGGCAGCTAATGAAATCTCTGGAAGGACCAGAGTTGACGCAGAGGTCCTGTGGTTTAACCAAATCACACTGCAAGATTATCACAGCAAAGCCCTCACTGCTGCATAGCTGGGCCCAAACACTGAGTGTGCCACTAATGAGGCTGGAGACTGAAGGTTGGAAACACTACCTGCTGTCTCCTAAGGCCAGGAGCTTTCTTCCTAATCAGAGTCTTGCCATGGTGCATCTGCTCGTTGACACCTAGGCCCCTGCCTAAGCCCTAGCTGGTTTCTACTTTGCGGAAGCAGTACTCACATAGATTAAATGTGTACAGCTCCCACTTGATACAGTGTGTGCTCTTCCATATGGTTGTACCAATTTACCATTTACAGCAATAGAGATAGGTTATCTTTGGCCACATCCTCTCCTTGGGGTGTTTGCCAGATGTCAGGAAGGGCATGCAAAACATGCAGGCATGGTTAATGTCCACCTCCCTCTCATTCATTGCCTATATTTGATGCAAATATTTATTCCTTGTCCCTGCCTCCTCTTTGTTTCGTTGTACAAAATTTTTGCATTTTGATTGTCAGATTTATCTATCTTTTGCTTTATGTCTAATTCTCTGGGTGACTTCTTTATGAAATCTTTCTTCTTGCTAAAGTCATAATATTTTTTCATATTCTCTTCAAAAAAAATTGAAGTTTGGCTGATCATATTTGTGTATTTATGCTATCTGGATGTGACTTCAATGTCTCACAGGAGAAAGAGATAAGACCTTTCCCCCCAACATTTAACACAGTTGTCCCAGCACCATTTGTTAAATGGCCCCTGGTCCCTGAATTTCTCACGGATTTATGCTGCTATCCGTCTCACAAACCAACCTTCCTATTTAATGGGCCTCTGTTTGGACTTGCCATTGTGTTCTGTTAGTCTCCATGGTTATTTTTGCGCCACCACCACCGCCACGTGGTTTTAACTCTTAGAGCTTTGTAATAGATCAGCATCTTGCAGAGAGCATGCCACTTCCTTATTATTTTTCTTGTTTTGGTTATTCTTACTCCTTCCATATGAATTTTCTTAATTTATCAACCTGTGATATGATTTTGGTTGCAATTGCATTGAGTGCATGGATCTTTAACAAATTTTTTATTTTGTAAAAGATGTCTTTTTTTATTATAAAATTTTTAATGGATTTTTGTTACACTTCAGGAGGTCATGAATTTGGGCTTAGATAAACTTGTGTTAGATAAACTTTCTGAATCTTTTATTAATTAATTCATTAGATTCTTTGGAGTTTTTCTGTAAATGTAATTATTTCTCTTCAAATAAAATGTTTTGTATTTTTTTTCCACTTTTATTCTATTAGTTTATATTGTCTTAATGGATTGGCTGTGAATAGGTTGGTACAGAATAAAA
>NW_011888885.1:3688669-3690781 GCF_000151845.1 Pteropus vampyrus
TTATATCATTGAAGAATAAGTTATTCCCCCATTGAATAACCCAGATAAACATATATTTCAAAGTTAACACCAGCATCGTTTCATTAAATAGTTTAATAGGAAATTTTCTAATTTTTTTTTACCTCCTATTTTCTTATTCAAGGAAGTATGTTGAGCATGAACCTTTACTTCATGGCTCCAGATTTACAGATCTTTATGAAGACTTTACATTGTAGGAGCTTAAGGAAACAGCTTTATGAATAGACAGCAACCAGTGACAGTATCTGCCTCATGAGAGTTAAAGCTGAGCCAAGCAGAGGCCAGTTGAGTAAGACAATACTGGACACTGGAATTGCAAGGTCACATAGACTTAGAGACAATATCAGGCTCATGACAAGCTATCATCTGTGCAAGCTACAATTATAGGAGGAAGGAAATAAGAGTCTCCTTGAGAAAAGCATTCTGAAACAAAGACAATCATAGCATGTTCAGGAGGAGGCAGAGATGAAAAATGTTTATTTTTCATAGGGCTAGAAAAAAGAGTAGTAGAGAGAGGTTGCCTGAAGACTGTTCAGTTTTATAATATGCAGTTCTGTGTTCTACAGTCAGTTCTACCAGATCTCCAGAGAGCCTTTATATTAGGCATCATGGAGTGGATTTCTTATCTTTGTGAGCAAATAATGCCTAAATAAGAAATATTTAAAATATAATAATGAAGGTTATATTAATGCAAACTTATATGATCAATGTTTATTATAAAATTTATTTTTTCATCAGTTGCTGTTTTTATAGTAAGTTGGTACCCACCAGACCCAAAGATGTACAGTAGTTGTACTAGGCTGAGTCCAGGGTTGAAAAAATGGGTAGTATAAGGGCAAATATTCATTCACAGAAATATTTCTTAAGTTTCTATTATGGCCTCAGCATGGGAAATATAGATAAAACCAAATAAGTGTGGTCTCTGACATCACAGTTTTATCATTCTGAAAGAGGTAGGGTATATTTTAAATAATCACATAAAAACTATAGAGTAAGTACTATGAATGCAAATATAGTACAGTGTGCCAAGAAAATAGGATAGTGGATTTAATTTAAGAAGGGTGAGGTTCTCTTTGAAACAATTGCACATCAGCCGAGACGAAGGTTAGAGGTGAGAGATCGACAAGACATGGTGATGTTGAGTGGAAGAGAAGGCACGTCCCAGGGAACAGGAACAGCTCGTGCAAAGCCCTTCAGTCTGGTAGAGGGAAAGCCAATGTGTTTGTAAAAGGGAGAGAGACTACAGACAAAATGGAAAAATAAGAAAAAGCCAGATCATTTAGAACCTTCCAGATGTCATTAAAGGGTTCAGAGGCTACTCTGTTAAAGGAGATTGCAAGCCACAAACTCAGTGCCCTTCATTTCTAGGCTAGATTGCTTTTTTATTAGGTTTGATCCCTGGCAGGCTTTTAATAAATGATTTTAACATATCCATAAAGTAGGAAAATATTGATCCTTCTTCTTCTCCTCACTTCCCACAGACACCCAGAAAGTAAAATAGAAGTTATCTGTAACCGAAAATGATCTAAAATACATTGTCAACCTGTAAAGGAATATCCATTTTATGTAAGCCTTCCACAATGGGTTAAATATCTAATTCCTCCAAGACAATTATTTCTTCACTGTATGCTAAACTACCTTACTATAATCCCATTTGGATGTGTGATACAAAGAATAGTGTTAAAATGTATGGCAATAAACAAAATGCCAGATAATTATTGGACAATAAATTGACACACAATCTGTCTTGAAATTATGCAATTAAATATAGAATGGAACAATAATGATATCTAGCTTCTCTTAACTCACATGGGTGACATTATTAGAACTGCTTTGCTTGTAATGTACCAGAGTACTCCAGAATAAACTTTGCTGAGTCGCAGGCTGCAGAGGCTGATGGTAAGAACAAAAACATTGAATTCAGTTGGGGGGAAAAAGTTTGATGGATTTCAAAACAAGAGCTAAGAGCTAAGAAGGAAAGAAAACTGACATGCTGTGACCATGTGGGGATCAAAGAAAATTTAGTAAAATAACTTTCACAGGTTAATTGACCTATTTTAGCTGCTGCTGCTGCTGCTGTCACATAGGACAGAA
>NW_011888885.1:3692031-3693665 GCF_000151845.1 Pteropus vampyrus
CTTGTTGGTTCCAAAAGCCCCTATTCTTTCCAGCATTGTAAATTTAAGTTATGAGTTTAGAGATTAGGCTCAGTATTAGACATGCACTATTCATTTATCTATTGAGAGTTTTCAGCTGCTCACCAGTAGGACAGTAAGGTCAGAAGACCTAATCTATCGCAATTTGAAATAAGTCTGAAGTGATTTACTAAGTTCCTGAGTGATCTTGCTTCCTTACACATATTTCATTCCCTTTCCTCTCCATTTCCAAATCAACATTCTTTCCCTGCTCATGGAGGACACAGAGATATAATAAATGCTCCATCAGAATATTCTTTGTTTTTAGAAGGAGAAATTGACATTCATTGAGCACCAACTGCATGCCAGATTCTAAGCTTACATATGTTTGTTTTCTCATCAACCATGCTGCAGTGATGAAATTAATGTGTATAGTTTATGAACAAAAGAAGTGGTGACTTAGCAAAGACCACACAGCTCAGAACAGGTGAAACTAGGATTTCAAACCCAGGCCTCCTGGCTGTAAACCTAATCCTTTTTTTGTTTTTCCATACTGCCTCCCTAATGGTTCCCTGTCTGAACTAAATCACAATGCATCTGCTCTTTCATCCTTCCCCTTTTAAGGTTTGTATGCTTAACCAGATTTCAAAATAGTTGCCTGAGTTTTCAAAGAAATATGTATTTCATTCTGACATCTTTGCTCACTCATTACTTTTAAATGCTGGTAAATTAACTGCCAGTTTACTCTAATATTCTCATATCAAGAGATAATGACTGCCAGCGAAGGGTTTAAACCCAGTAACTAATAGAAAGATTAATGCATTGATGTTAATTACAGAGCGTGGAGGATCCCGAGTATTCTGTCACGCCACTGAAAAAGATTGTTTCATTTTAAAAGATGAACTTTTTTTAGGCAAGCATCATATTACTCCTGGAAAGTTATTGCTGGGTGATACACAGATGACAAAACTTGGAAGCTAGGAGAATGGCCCGGGTGAAAACTCTCGAATCCTGATCATTGGGACCGATTGTGGTTAAGACTGAGTCTATAGCTGAGACAGTTTTCTTAAATAACTATCCATAAGTGTGAAGCTTTCTGAGCTCATGTGTGCTACTCATTCACTCACCACTCATTGATAGTTTTCTTCTTTAGACAAATATTTGACCACCTGCTGTTCTCTAAGTGCTATGCTGGGCACTGGAGCTACGAAGATGCATAAGGTCTCTGCTCTCAGGAAGTACATCCTCTAGATGAGGGGACAGACATACACCTGACCATAATTCCATGTAACATGAACATCCTTCATAAATTTAAAAAGCAATGGAGGTGTCCTGATGATGCGACAGTTCCTGCAGCTTGAGGAATAGAAGGTGCAGAGCAGGACTCAGTGAGGACGCTGGCCTGGACTAGGAAAGAACAGAATTAATTAATCAGCATTACAGAAAAGATGGGAATGCACAAAAAACAGTATATGCAGGAGTCTGGAAGAACACACAGCAATCTATGATAATTATCTCCGATAACTAACACATTGGTTTTGGTCTTAGGACTGAAAGTGATAGAAGATAAATCCAAGGAGTTGATACCAGATTATGAGAGTCCTTGAATGCCCTGCTAAAGGCTGAAAGCATTATTA
>NW_011888885.1:3693715-3711258 GCF_000151845.1 Pteropus vampyrus
ACCACCTGCTGTTCTCTAAGTGCTATGCTGGGCACTGGAGCTACGAAGATGCATAAGGTCTCTGCTCTCAGGAAGTACATCCTCTAGATGAGGGGACAGACATACACCTGACCATAATTCCATGTAACATGAACACCCTTCATAAATTTCAAAAGCAATGGAGGTGTCCTGATGATGCGACAGTTCCTGCAGCTCGAGAAATAGAAGGTGCAGAGCAGGACTCAGTGAGGACACTGGCCTGGACTAGGAAAGAACAGAATTAATTAATCAGCATTACAGAAAAGATGGGAATGCACAGAAAACAGTATATGCAGGAATCTGGAAGAACACACAGCAATCTATGATAATTATCTCCGATAACTAACACATTAGTTTTGGTCTTAGGACTGAAAGTGATAGAAGATAAATCCAAGGAGTTGATACCAGATTATGAGAGTCCTTGAATGCCCTGCTAAAGGCTGAAAGCATTATTACACAGTTGTTAGGAAACTAGCTTTCTTTCTGATCCAGTGTCCCTGTCATCATCAGTGGGAAGAAGGCGAAGGTCGCAAGGACTCTGGACAGCTGTTTTCAGCTCACACCAATCACACTGCTTCTGAGCCAGCATCATATATTAGAAAAAAAAGACATGATGTTCTCTCCATTTCAATTTTCATTTGCACTAAAATGGATGGCCTTTTTACACACTATCAATAATGCCTGTGCTGGAGGAGATTTTAATGGGACAAACATTCATCATTTTAAGGTTACTCTTTCCCCAAAAGCATGAGAGCAATCTGTTGGTAAAATGGAAAAACCTTGTGCACTAGGCTGCCCTCCTGCCTTTTTTTTCCCAGGTGGTGTCCACTGATAGGAGAGAGCAGCAGTGACTGGAGACAGAATATGAACTATCATGTGTCTGAGCATCTCTTCCTCTGAGGAAGCTGTGCCATATAACAGAAGGGGCCAGGATGAAAACAATGGACCAGGGTTCTAACTCCAGTTTTGCTACCAAATAATTGTGTCATTTAGGTAAATTACTTCTACTCCCCAGGCATAAACATCCTCATCTTTTAAGTAGGACTAGACTATGAATTCTCAATTGTCTCCCATAATTGTGAAATCCTGTGTGATCTTGATATTAGATCAAATAATGGATTGTTCAAAGTTCCTGGTACATATATAGTTTCTAATATATAATATATGTAATCTAATATTATATTATAACACATGTGTACTATATGTATTATATAGTATATGTACTACTATATAATAACCTAATTATATTATAAAATATAATATATATTAATATATAACTCTAATTTTATACATATAGATATAGCTATATAATAGTTTCTCATTTCTCCAACTTGCTTTATTTCCTCTTTTCTTGTTTTGGTGTCTTCAGCATTGGAGGCTTTTTTTAGTTGCCTTGGGTATCACTGGATTGTGGTTTGTCTGCATAGAATTAACAGCAGACAATAAAAATCCGATTGGAATCTCTGAGGGTGTGGCTAATCTGAGCTTCAGTTTAGGATGATCCAGGTTGGCTCTTTGTTAGGGAGCCCGTGATGTCACTGTGGCGGACTGTTACACAGGTGACCTCCAATGAGTGATGCCTCCCAGAACCTGTGAATGGGCTGGGTTTATGTCTGGTTTAATCAGTGGAATATGGTGGAAGCGATACTGTGCCTGTCCTCATAGCCCTTTTCCTTTCAAACTGCTCCATCTTGAAACACTACTTGGAAACTTGACTTCATGATGGGAGGCAGCCCAAGCAGCCCCATGGAGAGACCCACAGGGAAAGGAACTGATACCTTTAGCTGACAGCCTCTGTTGAGCTCCCAGGGGAGATGTCGCATGACTCTATCCATCCTAGTACCTCAGCCAATGCCAAGAGGAGCTGAAGAACTGCTCCTTCAACCCACAGACAGTGATAGATAAGAAGCTGTTATTTTAAGCCACCAGTTTTGCAAAGATTTGTTGTGCAGCACTTAATAATTGCAACAGATTGGCTCATTTTTGCTTTGGGCTTGTCAGGTTTCCCAGAGAGGAGTCTTTCAGACCCCTATCTGGAACTCAGTTTGTCAGCCTGTATTCTGAGACTTAACTGGAGAAAATCACTAGAAGATGTCAGCATTCAGCGTGGATACAGTCATTTAACACCCTCATTTTTCAGATGGTCCATGTTCCCAACAGTGCCCATTGATCACAATGAGAATAAATCTCACCAAAGAATAAATACATCTTCTTCTGCCAGGGAAGGGGCTAGACAGTCACTCAGAGTCATGGGATGAGGAAGACCTAGATTCCTAACTCATTCTCGAAAATATTTCACTTAATAAAACAGTTTAGCTCCTCGCCTCACCCATTCTCCCTAATTGTAGAAGTTCCTGGAATTGTCAGTACCTCAGCCTTTTAGGGGCTTTGTGATGTTAATTGGGTTGTTTTCAGCTGTACTGCTGGCTCAGGATTTGCCTTTATTTGGTATACTAAGTCCATTATAGCTGGTTCCAAAACACCATTAATTGTCGTCTGTCTTCTTTTCCTGGTACCCTTGTACTTCTAGATTTAAGTCCTAAGGGGGAAAAAAATCTTTCCAATAGTTTTCGTGATGCTTTTGGCAGATTATAAGTTAGAAATTAGGTGTATATGTTCAATCTATCATCCTAACAAGGAATTTCTGATTATTATTATAGCTCCATTTTTTATTTTATTTTGAAATAGAGATTCATAGGAAATTACAAAAAAAAATGTACAGTGAGGTCTCATGTACACTTTACTCAGTTATCCTAATGGTAAAATATTAAAACCAGTTTTTTGATACAGGTACAACCCACAGAGCTTATTCAGCCTCAGTATTACGTGCTCTCATTTGTGTGTATGTGTGTGTGCATGTGTGTATGTATAGTTCTACGGATTTTTATCACATGTGATACAGAAGTCTTCCATCACCACAAGACTTCCTTGTGCTATCGCTTTGTAATCACACCCACCTCCCCATCCCTAACCTCTGGCAATCACTGCTCTATCCTCCAATTCTATGATAGAGTTACATCAAAATGTTATCTAAAGGGAATCATGCTTATAATGAGGCTTTTTTGAGATTGGCTTTTTTTATCAACAGCATCCCTTGAGATCCTGATTTTTTTTAAACATTTTATTTAATTTTCCCGCTCCTCCCTCCCCTCTGGTAACCACTAGTCCATTGTCCACGTCTATGAGTCTCTCTTTGTATGTCCTGTTCATTTGTTGCTTTTAGGTTTATATCCCACATATAAGTGATATCATGTGATTTTCAACTTTTTCTGTCTGGCTTATTTTGCTGAGCATGATTATCCATGTTGTTGCAAATGGCAGTATTTCATCTCTTCTTATGGCTGAGAAATATTCCATTGTATATACGTACCACAACTTCTTTATCCAATCATCTATCGTAGGACACTTCGATTGCTTCCATTTCCTGGCCACTGTGAATAATGCTGTTATGAACATCGGTGTACAAATATCTTTTTGGATATGAGTTTTCAAGTCTTTGGGGTAAATACCCAGTAGAGGGATTGCTGGATTGTATGGTAGATCAATTCTTTGTTTTTTGAGGAACCTCCATACTGTTTCCCATAGGGCTGTACCAATTTGCAGTCTCACCAGCAGGGTATGATGGTTCCTTTTTCTCTGCATCCTCTCCAACATTTGTTATTACTTGTCCTGTTGATTATAGCCATTCTAACAGGTGTGAGATGGTATCTCATTGTGGTTTTGATTTGCATTTCCCTAATAGCTAGTGATGTAGAGCATCTTTTCATATGTTGACCATTTGTATGTCCTCTAGGGAGAAGTGTCTGTTCAGGTCCTCTGCCCATTTTTCTATCAGATCGTTTGTTTTTTTGTTGTTATTGAGTCATACGAGTTCTTTGTATGTTTTGGATATTAGGCCCTTATCAGAGGCGTTGTTTGCAAATATATTTTCCCATTCAGATGGTTGTCTCTTTACCTTGTTGATGGTTTCTTTTGCTGAGCAGAAGCTTTTTAGTTTGATGTAGTCCCATTCATTTATTTTTGCTTTTACTTCCCTTGCCTTTGAGGTCAAATTCGAGTCTGGGATCCTCACTAAGTTATAGGCTCCATGAGAGAGGGATTATATTTGGCTCTTACACAGTAGGAACTAAATCAAAATGGTTGACTTAGTGACCAAATAGCGCTCTGGTTCCTGAACCCTTTTATTAATTAGGATTATTTTGGCTCAAAACACCAGAAAAATAACGACTTAAAAAGGCTTAAAGAACACAGAGATGTTTGAGCTCACATATCAAGGAGTCTGAAGGCAGAGAAGTTTCTAGCGGTCTGCCAAGATTAATTAACAGACACTGAGGCTTGTCTGGGGCTGTCCTCCCTACTGATTCCAGGATGGTCACCACAGTTCTAGACATTATCATGCAGATGCTATAATAGTCGACAAGAGGTATAAGAATATCAATGATAGAAGGGAGGTTTTGTTGCACTATGATAGAAAAAAGGCCATTTTCATCTCTGACTAACTATAATCTTGAAGTTTGGGTAGAGCTTTTAACTCCTATAAACCCAGGATCTGCATTTATTTTGAAAATCAAATTTTCTAAAATAAATGTTAAGCTGTAAGCTGGCTTATATCTTTGATGCAGCAAAAAAAAAAAAAAAAAAGTGGAAAACTTTTAATCTCAAGGAAATTTACCATTCCATTTTTCCTGAGCCTTTCAGTACAAGTTCCCATTGTCTTCTCATTGATAAGATCTCACTCGTTTCTTAAAATGGTGTTGCCGTATCCAAAAAGACTACCATGATATTCACGAAATGAGAGGAGAGGGAGTGGATGAAATACTGCTAACGGACGCTCAACAGAGACACATACAAACTAGCATCAGCAATCCCAGAGGCTTCTGAGGCCGTGGGTGGTTTTGCATTTTTACTTCTTAGATCTGATTTTCTCCATTATGAGAAGAACAATCATTATAGGAGTCTGCTCTGTCCATAATGTTCTTCCTAGACCCTTCATTTCAGTTCAGATTCATTAATTTGGTGCTTAAATTTATTGCTCTGGAGTCTAATGTGTATTACTCCTGTCAGCATTAAATTTAATTTACTGCAACTGGGCAAAGGGTTTGCTGAAACCAGATTTTAATGCCCAAGCCATTAAAACATGTTGTCCTTGATAAATAAAATCTTTATTATATTCCAGTACCATGTGTGTGCCTATAGAGCAATAGCTCTGCAGAATGTGCTTCTTTAGATTGCTTTTTTTTCCTTTTAAAATGACGTTTAGTCTCTTTCTTCTGCATGTATGAATGTTCTAGAAATGTTGGGCTATTGAAGCATTTTGTTCTATGATTTTTTTTTCAGATGATGAAATAGGAAATCTAACCCCAGCTAAACACTTCAGAATTCTGCTCTATTCCTGCTGAGATCTTTTCACCAGTGGATTATAGCCAAAGATACAATGTTGACATTTTTTGTAAGGGCACATACTAGAGACAGCAGGAATTTCTTTGTGGTCAAAATGAAAATAGATTTTTTAAATCTTTAAAAATTTTAAAGATCATTTTGTTGAAGTACATGCTTGTAAAGAATTCAATTGGTATGAAATGTGATACATTGGCAGCATTTTATCATATATCCTTTGAGATCTCCCTTGTCTTTCTCCTTCTCTCTCTCCTCTACCCTCTGTCTGTGTATGTATACATACATGTGCATAATTTGCTCTATATATAGATATATATTTGTATATATGTGTCCGTGTACATTTGCTAGATAAGTATTCACTAAACTCTCTATTTCTATGCATACTACATAATAATTATTCAATAAACATTTGCAGAATACAGTCCTGCACTACATAAGGACGTTTTGGTCAACAACAGACCACATATAGGGTGATGGTATACCATATAGCCAAAATACGTAGTAGGCTACAGCATCTAGGTTAGTATAAGTACAATCGGTGATGTTAGCACAAGGACGGAATTATTTAACGATGTATTTCTCAGGACATATCCCATCGTTAAGTGCATGACTGTCATCAAGTTGATTAATTTATTTTATTCATTGTCATTTATTTATTTCACTGTATCAGTTAGATGTATGATACGACATATAAAACAAAACAAAAAAACAAACAAACTCAAATTGACTGAGAAGATATATTAGCTCACATAAGATGAAATTTAGGGTTGATTTATTGGCAGCTCTGTGATGTTTTGAAGGTCCTCAGTGTTTCATGTCTCTATACTCTGTGATCCCCACTAGAGGCTATATACTGAGATGAATCCCCTGTGTCCATAGCAATTAGAGCTCCATGTTTCCTCATTCACAGTTGGCATTCTTTGGCTCACTCAAGAACAAGGAAAAACTTTCCCAGAAATCTGTATTATGCCTCTTTTCCCTCATTGTTAGTCAGAATTGATTCACATGAGCATTCTTCAACCACTTCCTAGCAAAATAGGCAAGAGTTCTATTTAGCCATCAGGCCAATGCTTAGTTTAACCTGAGAAACAGAGCTGTTTGTCTGAAGGGTAGATACCTGAGCAAAATCTAGTTCCTAGAAAGAAGAAAATAGAATGTACCTGGGTTTGCCACCAACAACATTCACTGCAGAAATGTTAAGTGATGAGGCTCTGAATGTTTTGAAATTTTCCTTTGGATTCACCCATTGACCTCAAGGCTTATTGAAGAGAATTTTTTTTTTTTCATTTTCTAGTGTGTGTTTGGTTTTAAATGTTTGCTTTGTGAGCTAGGTTTTTTGTTTGTTTTTTGATTTTTGAGGTTTGTTTGATTTTGGTTTGGGGTTTTTTGTTTGTTTTTGTTTTTGTTTTTGCTGTCTTTTGTTTTTCTCTCCTTTGGGTAATTTTAAAGCTTTGAATTAAAATTCTGGACTATGCAGTGGTTATCTCGTAATACCTTATAACTTTAAAATAATATGCCTAAATTCTATTTACTAATTTAGCAACTTTGGCAGTATCTATTGACACCCTGCCCTGAAACAAAAAAAAAAAAAAGAAAAATATTATATTTAAAATGTCTCCTACCTATTCTGTCTTTCTTTCCTTGATTTTGACAAGTTATTATATTATAATGTCTTATATTCTCAGGTTTTAAACCCTCTGCATTATGTCCTATAGACCATTTAGTATGGATTCTAAAGTCTAGCTTCTATATTTATGTACATTCAATGACCTCTACTATTTTTTTTATCTTTCAGCTTCCAAATTTCTGATTTATTAATTTTGATTCTCCCCCTCCTCCTCTTTCTTCTGATTGGCTAGATTTCAAAAGATATTAATCAAATCAGTCCATATGAGTGCAATTTTTCTCCGAGTTCTTAGCTTACAGACGCTACTTTCTATGCCATTTTACAAAAACAATAACTTAGCAGGGTATGAAATTCTTGTATTCACTTTTGTCTTCTCACAATTTCGAAAATATATTCTAATGTATTCTTCTGTTGAAGTGTTTCTAAGGATAATTGTGGAGCCAATCTGATTTATTTTTCTTTTTCAATATTTCTTTTCAGTCTAGATTACAATAGTGTTAATTTTTATATCCTGGAATTACAGTAACTTCATCAGTCTGTGTTTCAGTGATTGTCATTTTTTAGCACTTTTCCCCCCTTGGATCACGTAATATTCTTTCAATCTTCGCATTTATGGCTTTATTCATTTTAGGAAAGCTCACTTGTATTATATTCCTGATTTTTTTTCTTTTCCATATGTAATATGTGTTGTGTGCTATTTTCTCTGTTTTAGTAACAAGGATGGTAATTATCCATATGTCGAATATATTTTCTGCATCTTCCAAATATCTCTGCCTCTCTCTAATTGCCTTTATCACTACCCTCAGTTTTATATAATTTTCATAATCCAATTCACCATGCCCCTGTGTTTTATCAGTATCTGTTCATACTCCTTCTACATTATAGTGTGTTTGTCATTATGTAAAATATCTTGTTTTTGCCTTTTCTGACATTTGGCAGCTCACTCCTATTCTCTTCTATAGACTTAATGACTTTTCTTTGATTGCTTGTAATTTTTAAAATGCTTATGTTCCTCTGATTGTTTGAGAATATAGAAGTAGTTATCTAAAATGTTCTTTTATTAATTAAATAATTATTTTCAAAGTGCTCATTTTCCATTTGGCTTTTAGGTTTTAGCTCTCCTTTTTATTATGTTAATTTGATTGTTTGCTTGCTTGTCTGTTTTCTGAATGAGTCCTCTATTTGTGATATGCTATTTTTCTCAAGAAGAAGAGCCGTAGGATAAATTAGGTAGGGTAAGTAAGGGCAGATTGGGTCTCCTTTCTGATTTGTTGTCTTAGAATACTGTCTTATTCAAACTGAAGTATACATTGTGATGTGAATACACTACCTCTCAAGCTTCAGAGTTCTCTCTTCTTTGGGGCATCATATCAGTTGGGAAGAGAATTCATTTTAATCAGTGAACTTCTGTGGCTCAATGGAAGTTTTAATAATACAATGCCTATTTAGTTCCGCTCGATTACCACCATTTAGGAGCTACCAATAACAATGCCATTCTCCTATCTCTTAACCTTCAGATCAAGATCTGATAAAATGAAGATGTCATTCTGCACAAGCCCTCCTTCATCCTTGCCTCTTCTACTAATCCAAACTATATATTCGACCTCCCATAATATATTCCCCATAGATAATTATGACCAGAGGCTCTGTAATCAGACTGCCTCAGTTAAATCCTGTCCTCACCTATGTCTGTTGTTCAAGTTGCCTCACCCCTCTGTGCTTTATAGATCGTAACCTTGTCTGTAATGTTACCTGCTTTAAATGCACTAGAATACATAAAGCACTTAGAACATTCTCTGGTACACAGTAAACATTCACGGGCTTTTTGAACCTCTATGTTGTTACAGTGAGATGTTTACACATTTGGCCTCCCAAGAAAGTTTAACTTTCAGAGTTACATGCACCTTGTTTGAAATCTGGAGAGGTATGAATACACTTTTGATATCCTTCTTGATTTGAGAGAAAAGTCACTGTATTGAAAGTACTTATCATAGCTTAGGGACTAAGGTTTCAGTAGCTTTCTGTTATCACTGTTGATGAATTTTATTCCCTAATCTTTGTTTTTATCGTATCTTTAGTATGGTTTCAAGGAGCAGTAGAATGAATATGCCTTTTCTGTCCTTGAAGGGAATTCTATTTTATGTTTTATTATTATTCTGGAAATGCACCTTCTCTTTAAATTTGTTATAAATACCACAATAAAAATACAAAGATCACTACAAATCTCAGCAATCAGAATTAGCTACCATCAACATTTTAGAGAACATCTTTTCAAACATTTATGTGTACCTGCTCATATACACACTCTCATGCCTATTAACTTGAATACTCTTCTGTATCCTCTTCTTCCCACAATCTGTTTTTAATTTCTTTCTATGTAAAGAAATGACATAACTTTAAATGGATACATATAATTGCTTGGAAAAAAATAATTAATCTCTTGATGGACATTCATTTTGCTTTCAGATTTTATGGGACATTTTCTCCTGTGACAAATAATGTTTTAATGAGAATACTTGTCCATTATGGTACAATGCAAATTATAGAATGAGACAGCAGGTCTGTGCTTCTCTCCATTTCGCCTGCCCTTTGAAAGTGCACCTTTAGGCCATAAACCTGATAGCTCTCTTTTTTTGTCTAAGAGATAAGTCATATGCCTTAAAAAAAAAAAAAATGCTATATCAGCCAGAACAAAGATGGACTGTGACTTAAAACTAGAATGAAACGTGTTTTCTCTTTTCAGGGGAATTCTGAAGTATTAAAAGGGTGGATGTAGGGTGCTGAAAGAACAATTATACTCTCTGATTTTTTTTCCTAAACTGGCATCGCTACCAGAGGAAGCTCTAAATATGAAATCCACTTGCTCGACTAAAGCCTTACTTTGTTCAGTAAAATCCAAGCTTGAGGGCTGTCAAGAATTGTGAGTCTCATCGCTTGTCAAAAGCCCAGAGAAAAGACAGGGCTATAGAAATCAGCTGGAAAGGAGAGAAAGGAGACTTACAGAGGTCTGGTATATAAATCAAAACTCCAAAAAAGTTTAAAAGTCTACTGATTCCTTTTGTGTTTATATAAATTTCTATTTCTGGACATTCGTGGAAATTAATGTGCTAACCTGCAGTGACTCCAGGTATATGGCAGTGAATCATCTCATATGGTTCCTTCTATTATGTAGATTCTTCATGAAACTCCCTTTATACAGTGTACTTTCTTTTAGGTACAAATTCAGTCATATTTTTGATGTGGTTGCTCTTTCCTTGCATTTTTCTCATGCAGAAATATTCCCTTTCCCTGGTAGATATTTTTTAGGCAGATTGTACTTACGTTGCAGGAACAGATTACTCAGCAGCCATTTTTCTGCATGTTAAATGGATGGCCCTGGAAGAGTAACCATAGGTATAAAATGTTCCAGGAAAGGTACTAAGACAAAGGTGGTGGGGTATATACCAACTAGCATCATGAGTGTACTCTGCGAATGGACATTATGGCACTCTGTGAAAATTTTGGCTGATTGCAACGCCACTCTCATATTCTCTTTTTCCAAGTCTTTACCCCCTTCAAAAGATGTGGAATTATCCAAATAAAGTAAAAGCAGATTTATTCGGTTTCATCTTCTAGCTTGTTTTGCTATAACATGTTCTGGGAAAACAAGAATTTATTCCAGCGTGATTGATATATTGAGGAATAATTTAAGTATACTTTAAATGTCATATTTGTTTAAGCATGCCTTTATCTGGGAAAAACATTAGGAGAATACAGAAAACCACACTCAGTGGAACCCAGTCAAGTAGAAAGACACTAAATGTGGTGTACCCACAAACATATATGTAGATTTCACATATCTGCAGCTGCTTCGTGTTATTGTTGGTGAATGGACGCCATACCCATCCACATCTGGACTTACAACTTTGTGTCTGATTTTAGATAACCCTTCTTCTACCTGATAGGATGCAAGAACAAGCATCGTTTCTGTAATGTTCCTGCCAAGGATGCATGAAATGAATCTAATTATTATAAAATATTGAACAAACTTAAATTAAGGGATAATCTACAAAATAAATGACCCATTCTTCAAAAGTGTCAAGGTTATAATAATCAAAGAAAGAGTGAGATATTCTTCCAGATTGGAGACTAAAGAGACGTGACAACTAAATGCAATGCCTGATTCCAAACAGGATCATTTTGCCATGTAGAACATTACGGGGATACTTGAATGGATCTGAAGATTACATAGTAATGCAACAAAGTTAATTTCCTGACTTTAATAGCTGGATTGAGTTTAATGTAGGTGAATGACCTTGTTTGCACAAAATACATCCCAAAGCATTCAGTAGTGATAGGACATTATGTTCTGTATTCATGTAGGGAAAATAAAGTTCTTTGTATTGTAATTCCAGGTTTTCTGCATGCTTATAATTTAAGTTTAAAGAAACTCAAGAAAATATTTTTTATATTCGATAACATTTTTAAAATTTTTTTAAGATTTAAAGAGATAACTGCTTGTGATGTGTCACCAGCTCCTTATAGTTTTAGGTGGCAACTTAGCTCAGTTACATTTAAATAAGAAGACTTGGAATAAAGCATATTACCCTCCATTACCTTCATCAAATGCCTTCAGACATGAACTGCAATTCTTCTCTGGGTCTCCAAGCTTGACTGCCTACCTTGCAGTTTTGGGGCTTGCCAGGACTCCACAATGGTGTGAGCCAATTCCTTAAAATCTCTCTTTCTCTGTATGTATGTATGTATATATAATGTGACATAGATAAGTACACACATAGATAAGTAAGTAGATATCCATAGATATAGATACAGATACAGATACAGATATAGGTATAGGTATAGATGATATAGATATACCCACCCTAGTGTTTCTGTATTTCTGGAGAACTCTAATACATTGCCTTCATTTTCTAAACTAATGTTATTGTGTGAGAATTCAGGCTCCATATAGAATGAACTTAAAATTATTCAAGAGAAAACAAGAGACTAAAATTTTTAATGTGAATTACCTCATATTGACTCAAATTTCAGTAAAATGTTGTAAGATCAAGCCAGATAAGTCTCTGTGGCAGATCCAGCCCTCAGGATGCCAGTGTGCAGCCCCTACTCCACCGACAGCACACTGAGAGCTTTGTCAGCCTTGGGTACCATTACAACTGGGGGATCAGAGAGGAAAGCATGTGGCCAGGGATTGGGCACCACCGCACAATGGCTTTGACCTGAGTAGTTCTGTGTCGTGGGTTTTCCATGTTAGTTTTCTACATAAGGTTTCCTTTGACAGAAGGATTTCAATGCTGAATTTTTAAAAGGTAAAAAACCACTACTCTAAAGAATCAGCATCAAACCTTTTTTAATAACGCAACATCATCACAGAGATGCTCTTCCTCATTACTCAGCCCCACTAGTGCTGCTGTTCATTGTCACCACGAACTGTGGTGGTTCGCCAGTGGCATTATCTCCCATCACATAACAAGAGCCTCCTTACAGCCTTCGGAAACTCTTTCTCTTGGGTAGAATGGAATCCTGTTGTTTGCATGTGATGAAATGAAATGATAAACAAAAACCAGTGAATATTTATTGGTAATCTCCAATGCATAGTGATGTCCAGAATATCTTTTCTCTTCATCTTTTTTTTTTTTTTCTTTTGATTCCTGCTCCACATCCCTAGTCTGGTATCTGACTAGCCACTGCTTGGATCCTTTCCAAATTCTTAACTTGTGTGAAGGGGCAATAAACAAGATTCTAGACAACCCAGGATCCAAGAAGTCTACATGGTTATAGAGAAGGCTTTGGGGACCTAATCCAAGGCAAGTGAGTATGATAATATGACAGTTCAGAATCCTAAAGGAGGTCAGTGCTGGGACATCATATCAAGACAACACTCCAAAGATCAAGGCGGCATTATAAATTTCACAGTTAACCATCCTTATTAGTGTGTCTTACAGATGATTTACCCATATGTGTCAGGACACCAAAAGACATGCAAAGAGCATGGAATACAGAAGTCAGCAGTCAGAGAGTGATTAAGCTGGGTATTAGAACTCCAACCAAGTATTTGGGATACTATAGTGGAAACCTCAGTTCTAGAACAAAATCAGAAATCTGCTCCAGAGGAAAAAGGTAATCTATGGATATAAAGGGATAAAGATCCAGGGCATAGGACTGAACTGACCAAAGAGGTAGGGAGTGCTACAGTGCGGAGGAGTGGGCCAGGCTGTCAGTGGCAGGTTCAGGTAGAACATAAGGCTATGGAAAGGCATGTGGGAGCTCATCCATCACATCCAGGAAGTGGGCAATGTGACTTTATCCAAGCCCTTAAAAAAGAGCTCAGCCTGACTGAGCCACTGAGGTTGGGTTGACTCTACCACTCAGTGGCCAACACAAGGGTAGAAAATAAATGAGGAGCTGAAAGTAGACTTTGATGGCCACTCTTATCTATACACCTCTCTTTAGAATAAATAGAATAGATTTTTCCCCTGGAAAAATTGGAAGCCTTTAAGGCAGGACAGATCTTCTGTCTTTTTCCATCACCAGTGCCTGTTACTATGGCCTTCCACCTAATCTTTATTCTCTCCCAAGCACTGGCATGGGTCTGTTATTTTTCTATTTAAAGATATGTAATGTTTCTTATCAGTGCAGAAAACATTCATAGCATACAAGGGCTTTACCACTTGCCTTCGATCCAGGTTCTTAGCCTCCCCTTATATCCTCCATGTGAGCCATGCAAACCAAAGTTCCCCATGTGCATCAAGCCAGGAATAAGTATGGAACTGTATTTTGAAAAGGCATCTGTGCAAGAAGTGGCATTTCTTTATTCTCTTTAAATCAAATTAAATCTATCATTATACTCATTTGACCAAGTTGAAGTTAAATTCCATCCTAGTCACTACATTGCTATCTCCCTAGGGCTCTTTAAAGTTTAATCACCTCCCTAGGGCTCTTTAAAGTTTAATCGGAGTTTTCAGAGAGCTTCCTCTAGTGTCATCCACACTGGTCACTGGTGACATGCCTACTGTCCAAACCCCAGAGGTCTGCAGACCTCACCTTCCCCCATTCTCCTCTCCCCGCACACACTTCTGCATCCTCCCTTCTCACACCTCCTGCCAGCATCACTTCCATCAAAAGGAGGTTACTTTCAAATAATGTCCTTCAGCCCTAAAACACAAAAATCCTGATTATTTGTGTATTTATTTGGCAGTCTTCTTAGAAATGAAAAGGAAGTGTTGTGGAGGAGGGAGAAAATGCATACAAATTAACCCCTCAGTAAATGATGCTTCTCTCACTCCCAGTGTACTCTCTACCTAGGCAACGCTCTCTTGTCCTTCTGATAATTTCCTTCCTTCTAAGACAGTTCTAGTGTCACCTCCTCAGTGAAACCTCTCTAATTTTTTTTTTTTCTTACTAGAATTCATAGCTCCCTCTTCTGGTCTCCAGCACTTTGTACCATCCTTTCCCACAACACTTACCACCTGTACGGTGTTTTTATTAACCGCATATCTGTCTTGCCCCACATACTATGAGTTTCTCAAGGGTAAGAAATATGTGTTATATATGAGTCTTTAGTAGAATACCTAGAAAGTGATGAATGCTCAGTAAATGCTAGGTGGAATGAATGGAGTTAAAATTAAGTTTCTCAATACTTAATTTGATCATATATATATGTGTGTATATATATGTGTGTGTATATATATACACACATATATATATATGAATACGCATATGGCAACCATAGATAAAACACATTCTAAGTAAATAGGGGTAACTTATTATTCTTGCCAATCTGGGTTAGACTAGGACTGCCATCCAAGACATGGTCATGAGACACCCTCAAGGGCAAGTCCTGACCCAGCAGCAAGCAGCTTCCTCTAAAAGGGCAGAGCAGAGTCCAAATGGCAAATACTATTCCTTTCTTAGGGAAAACATTTTCTTTGATGCTTCCAACTAGAAGACTATCTTCAGTTGCTTTCCTCAAATCAGACCCTGAGATAAGAATTTGAGTTCAATTGATTTATTAAGTAAATGTGAGAGGAAAAAAAAAAAAAGAAAACAGTGAGAGGGGAAAGCAAAGGAAAAAAGCGAAAGGAAAAGGTCAAGCAAGGGTGTAATTTGAGGCAGAACTTCCAGAGTTTACACTCAGCCTGACCATCGCCCAGAAATGAGAGAAGGAAGCAGATAAACCATCAGGTACCTCACAGGTTTTGTACTAGAGGCATAAGTGGCTCCAGTGGCCTGAAATTAGCCTCCAAAGAGGAGCCACAGGCACAAACCACTGAGGCAAAGCCTGCAATCTCCCAGAGAGGGGCTGGAAACAGTAGAAAGGTATGATTGCGAGAAGCAGTCAAAGAGCACCGCTACATCTGAGCAGCAGAGCTGAACCTCTTCACGGGGGCCCTGGGATAGGATATGTTGAAACCACTATCCCAAGTCAGCAAACATCTTCTGCCCACAACACATTCATGGCAGTGCTGTACGAACACAATCATCAAATGTCCCGAAGTGATTACTATTCTTAGACATCAGGATTTTGCAGTCAGAATGCATAGCGTATTGCTTAAGACATGTATGGTGGAATTGGAGAGAGAGAGATTAAATCCAGAAAAAGAACCTTCAATATCTTTGTGTTTTCAGTTTACTCATCCTTTAAATAGGGATAATAACCTCCATCATAGAGAACTATCATAAGGATTAAATGCATGTAATAATAACTTATGTAAAATACTCAGTAAAATATAAATACTCAATGTATGACTTACTAAGATTTTTTCTATTTTGTTCACTGCTGTTCCCCAGCAGTGACTGACAGTCTCTGGTTAAACAAATGAGTAAATGAGTGAATGAATGAATTTATTATGGTACATTCATTCATTTATTCACCCAATACTTAATTAACACAAGTCAAAGTACTATGAGAGATTCAAACTTGAATCAAACAGCCCACATTCCTGAGGAGCTTGTAGTCTAATAAGGAAAATGAAACGTTAATGGCTATTATACCTAGAACCGTTAGTTACATGGTCAGATAAAAACTGTTCAATCTCTTAATAAAATGTTATAGAAGCAGAGAAAGAGAGGAGAAAACCAAAGATAGAGATTGTGGACCAGAGATGACTTAATGGAGTCAAGGGCATTTTAATTGGGACTTGAGGAAGGGTTTGCATCGCCTTCAACATATAATATATAAAATAAGTGAGCAGCGATGACACCTATGGAGGAATATAAAACAGGAAAAAAGAAATAGAAGATAGAGTGGTATTTCTGATACATTAACAAGTCAAGGACAAAGAAAGTGTTGCAAATGTCTGTGAGAAGAACATTTCAATCAAAGAGATAACAACAGTGAAGATCCTAGGGCAGGAGTATGTTGGTGAGTTTGGAGATTGACAGAAGCCAGGGTGTCTGGAGAAACATGAGTGGTAGGAGATAAGGTTAGAGAGGTGATGTGGGGATCATGAGCTTAAAGCAATGGAGTAAGTGTCCTTTAGTTCAAAAGATCACAAAGCATCATAGCTTAGATTAAGTATGGGCATGACCAGGAATACTAAGCTAATTTTTCTTAATAAATTGATACCAGCGAGGGCAGTAAGCCGACCCAGGCCATTTTAAATCTCTTTTACACAAAAGAGTGGTTGCCTAGGAGAGTCTGGTTTACCTTTCGAATTGCTGGGGCGCTGACTGGCTGCTCTCTCCTAAATCTTTCCTTTCAACCTGTGTCTTAAAGAAGACTGTCGTACTTGGCCTGCAAGCCAAGCAGGTGGCGATCTTGAAAAAGAGAAGATGTCTGTTAGGGGAGTTTCACTGACAGTGTTGCCTTTGGCTTCACCACGTTAATGCAGCATAAGATCTGCATTTTCAGGGAAAGTGAGTTGACAGAGAGCATACTGGCCCACGTTGTTTGGGGTAATGCCATTATTTATCATCCCTTAGCTTCCATGTGCTGACATGTGTGACAGCTAAATGGTAGTTTTGAGGGGGTTCCTCTGATGCTGAGGAATGACTTAAAAGCAATGAGGGGACCATGGGCTTGGCTATTAGGCTAGACTTATTGCCAGCGTACGGTATTCACAGGTACCCGAGTCCCTTTATGACAGCTGGAAGAATTCTGTGGTGAGAAAGACTGGACTTTATTGGCACAAATGAATGATGCTAACTGTGCCAGGAGTTTCTAAGTTACGGAGATGGACTGGCTGGCAAACAGGAGGCCTTGTAATTACTTCCCACACGACTCACTTTGGGAAACATGGGTATTTTTCCCCCAGATTGTTTCAGGGGAATGTGTCCTCTTGTTCATAAAAGGGAGTATCTGATGAAAAAAAAAGTGAGTAAAAAGAGAGCAATTAAAAATAATCATATGGACATTGGTGCAATGATAATCAAATAAGCCTATGGAAGAGAATACCAAATCTAGACACAGAATCATTCATATAAGGTCACCTGATGCCACTGCAATTCATTGGGAGGAAGAGTGGTGTTTTTAATAAATAATACTAGATCTATTAGATAT
>NW_011888885.1:3712318-3721963 GCF_000151845.1 Pteropus vampyrus
CCTTAGGGTGTGCTTCATGGCCAGTGTAACCCATTCGTTGAGTATCCAAATCAGCGGCTGCCATGTCTAACAAGAACTTTGGAAACAAATAACTCTTTCTTAATATTTTATCTCCTTCCTTAAAGAAATACAATTAAAAATTTAAAAATGATAATGAAACTACTCATTGCAATAAGTTTAAAGATAAATCTCTGATAATGTTTTTAAGAAGAAGGAGAGAAGGGAAGAAGCAATTAATTTTTTTTCTTTCATAGAACAATGCATAGGTAATAGCCCATTGTGTGCACAATTACAGTCAAGCTGCAAAAATACTGTATAATTTTAACATTCTACTAGCTTTTCCCAATCAATCTCATTGATGTTTTCTCCAAGTATAAAAAATGGAAGCTTGGCTTCTTCAACTTAAGGAAAATATAAGACCTCATTCTGTGCTTCTCGGTTTCTTTGTTATGATGCTTAAGTGCCACCAGTATAATTGATTTCTTTCTTTCTCCTCATTGAATACTCATTTTTGATTCCAGAATGATAAAATGTGCTTCTCTGAATCTGTGATGAATGAGGTATATGTACTCCTCTAACTCTTCTGTTTATGTCCAAAAAGAAGTGCTACAAGAAGGGAATTGCTGGTTGTCAGAACTGGATGCTCCTCCTTCCACACTAGTGAAATATTTCTTAACTTTCTCCTGGCACAACTAGAAAACAAGTGAGCAAGACAGTCATCATAAAACCCTAAGGAAGCAAAAATCCCTTGCAGGCTAGCCCAGAAAAATCTAGATCAAAATCTGGGAAATGTATCAGTTGCAATGATACATAGGTAAGCATTTTTAAACAATTTCTCTTCAAATGCCAGTTAGCCACCTAAACTCCCAAAGAATCTGTGAAACCTAGAATTCTCGCCAGTGTCAAACAATGTTGGGAATGCTAGAATCATTATGTGAATTTTCATTAATTCTTGCAATATCCTAGGGAATTACTAAATTTAATTACTTTCTCAGATGAAAGCAATGTGACTCCATACCTTGACAGTCACTCTCAAGGTCACTGAGCTAGTAAATGTTGAAATTGAGATTCAAACCCAGAACTATGTGTCTTCAAAGCCTAGGACCAACCAAGCTATCTCACTGACAAGGATATGGGAAATGACTGTAAGATATCGTCTTTAACGCATGTTGGGATCTGAAAAAAAATGTTTACTTCTCCATGCCACTGCCCCTCACACAAATCAAAGACACAATACATCCCTTACTCCCATCAAAAAAAAGGACCATAAATAATTATTAATATTTTTTGAACTTCAATAAGACAAAATTTGAACAGATATTATGACAGGCAATGAAACCTAGTTTAAAAGTATTTTCTTTTATAGACTTGGAACTTTGTGAAAGTTGATTTTTACCTATTTAATGCTGATTTAGTTTAGATGTACTGCCGGCAAGCAATGGCAGGATGTTGAAAAAAGCCTGCCATACCAGCAAAAAGTGCATGCTTCCTTATTATTCAAGATAGTGGTTTTCCTATCTAACTCTGCCCTGAAACAATACTTCATGCTTTCAATACCTTATGTTAATATTGTATCTCATCAAAATAAGTTCTCTCTTTTGTTCTCTGTATCTTTGAATTTGTCTCTTTGTTCCCTACCATGAGCATACTCAGTACCAAGAAATGTTCATGTTACCTTGTTTCATCTCTGCTAGGACAGAACTCTTGTGTCTGTTTCCTATTGAATGTCTATGATTACATAGTCAATAAGAGATGAACTTAAAATTTAAGCCCCAATATTTCTGACTTAAAAGCTCATGAACATTCCATAATATCATGATATATTTCTACTATTCTTCCTTGGCATCTTTGCCTTTATTTATTTCTCTATGTAATCCTGTTTAATTGAATTTCCTCTTATTGTCCCTCTGGCTGAAGGTCCTTCCATCACTCTCTTTATACCATACTATTCCACCTGTGCTGGACCACTGCCCCCAGATTAGCTCTGTATTTCTAGGGGTATCTCATTCATTCATTCATTCATTCATTCATCACTCAAATCAATGATTCATCAATCCCTTCATTTAACAATTCAACAAATATTGAGGGAACATCTATTATGTGCCAGGCCCCTTGAGAATCACAAATATAAAGAAAAATATAACATACTCCTTCTAGTGAAGAGCCCATGGTCAACCAAGACAAACAGGCTATAGTGGAAAGCATAATCAATTCTAAATATGCAATGCTAAGAAAGCATAAGGGCCGGGCATTCCATTTTTTAGAAACTGGGAAGCTTCTCAATATAACATGTTTTTTTCACAAAGCAAAAACCGTAATTGTTTATACAATTTGAAGCTTAAGTGACTTAAAAATCCAAATTTTCATGCATATTTTCTAGTAAGATTAAATACTCTTTAAAATATTATTTTAATGACCACGTAATAATCAGTGCCTGAATTTCTTATAATTTATTTTAAAATTCTCCATTGGTTTTAGAGGTTGTTTCTATTTTTTTTCTCTGTTAGACTAGTAATGTTGCAACGATTTATCCACCTTTTTTATTATACTTATAAGATAGATGCCTAGAAGTGGAGCATCTGATTCAAAGAAGAAATATTATAATATATTCTTGATACATCTTGCTGAAGCACTTTCCAGAAAAGTTTCAAATGTATGCCTACTGGCCACCTCACAGAACTCTCCCCAGTATCAAGTAAAATAAAAATGTTAATGCAATTTAATACATGGAAAAGAATACTTTATTGTTACATAAATTTGCATTCTTTTGATTATTAACAAGATTTAAAATTTTCCCATATATTTATTGGTTATTTGAATTTCTTAAGTTTATTTCTTGGCCCTCATAGTCCATTGAATCATTGGTGTTTTTTATACTGTTTTATTCTCAAAAATCTCTTTATGAAATGTTAATTTTATTCAAATTATTATTTGACATTTTGTTTAAATTTTATGGAGTATTTTTCCATTAAATCAAATTTTCATACATTTATTAAAAGAGTACTGGTTCCAGATGATTGATTGAGCATACAGTGTTTTTCTCCTTCTCTTCTGAGTTCCAACTAAAATTACGATACATTTATAAAAAGGGAAATAAAATCAAAGGAACAAAAAGAACACAAGGGGCTCATTAGCAGAGGAGCAATTTCAACAGATTTTTACATATCACAAATAAATGGAAGTATATAACATGTATATGTCCAAACTCATCCAAATGTATACATTAGATATGTGCAATTTTTTGCATGCCAGTTATATCTCAATAAGGCTTAACAAAGTTAAAAAATACATGGAAGCCTATTGATAATTGAAACAAACTGGAGGAAACCACAGCCCAGAAAAGGAAGAGGGGAATAAGCAGAAGAGGGATGCCATCTGTTCAGGAGACCTCCAGGGAGGGTCCTGATGAAAAGAAGAAGGGTGGAGGTAAAGAGGAAGGCAACCCCTGCTCATGGGAAAACACCGATGGTCACTCCTACCCTCTTCCTTATGCCTGTCTACACTAAGAGATGGGCTGGTGTTTTGTGCTGAGGCAAACAAAAAAAATCTGGAGGACATCATGCTAAGCAAGATAAGTCAGACACAGAAAAAAAAGCTTCACAATCTCACTTATATATGGAATCTAAGATAGTCAAACTGATAGAAGCAAGGAGTAGAATGACAGTCGTGAGGGCCCAGGGAGGGGAGAGAGGAGGGGGAAATAGGAAATGTTGGTCCAACGGTACGATGTTTCGGTTACACAGGATGAATGAGTTCTGGGGTCTAAGATACAGCATGGTGGCCACAGTTAACAGTGCTGCGTTATACATTTAAAATTTGCTAAGGAGATAGACCTTAAATTAAATCTCAACACACATGTACACACTCACTTGGATGTTGAAGTAATACCATGCTACCGAATGATGTGAGAGGCAAAGAAAATCTCTTTAGGTCTGGACAAAATAAACATGGCGGTGGTTAGGCTAGAGTTCAGTGAAATGTGGTAGCCTAGGGTAACTTTGTAGGTCGCCAAACCAGGGAAGCAAGATGACTCCTTGATGCCACTGATGGGAAGAGGTAGGTCTCCCAACACACTTCTTTACCCAGGCAGGACTAACTCAGAAATGGATCAGCAGTGAACCTGTGGCCCAAATCTCAATGTATCTATCTACCAGCTGCAGGCAAAGGCAGCTGAGCCGGTTCAAATAGAATATTTATGTATGAAGAGACTGAGGGAGAAGACTGAAGACTTAAGACAACATAAATCCAATTTGTTGTAGAGGAACATTGCCAGAGAATGAGGCTATTCAAGAGGCAGAGATCTTTTTGCCATAAGTGGACGTACGATGAATGTACTAGAGTTTGGTTTACCTAATAGAAATGGTTGCACACAAGTGAATAAATACACCAGCTTATTTAGCAGGCAGCCTGGGACCAAATAAACCAGAAGGAGAAATCGCATCACAAATGTTACAACAATTAAAATTCTCATTTTGTTTTTAATGTAACTATGCTGAGTTGGCCCTAAAGCTATGGGAATGAACACCAGGAAGGTTTGCAAGTAATGTCTCCAAAAACTGAGAATTGCAAG
This sequence comes from Pteropus vampyrus, assembly GCF_000151845.1. NCBI lineage: Eukaryota > Metazoa > Chordata > Mammalia > Chiroptera > Pteropodidae > Pteropus > Pteropus vampyrus. The sequence continues at coordinate 3,716,889 of NW_011888885.1, forward strand.
CTCATCTTTCTCCTTCGATTCCTAAATCTATTCTCAAAGCTAAAAAGGAATTATTCAGGAACTACTGTCTTTCCCTACTTCCCTCGATCTGCCTAACATCAGTTTATATCTCTCTGGAGAAGGAGTGACAGTTTTTGAACAAGAAAACAGTCTTTGGAACTTGGCCATTTACCTAAATGAAAAAAGTGGAAATCTTGCGTCTAAACTGTTGTGTGTATGTGCTAATAGGCATCTGAGAATGCATAGCATCAGCACAGTGGCCCGGCAAAGCCAGTCTCCATCCTGCCTCAGGAGGTAACACAATATGCTAACAAGAGGCCATGTGAAGCGCTCTGCGTACAAACTACTTAGGTTTTGCTGATCAATTTCAAACCCACAGGAAAAAAACCCCAGAGCAGGGACTCATTTGTAAGAAAAATTATGCCATGAGATCTGAATCTGCTGTGAAAGAAGCTGAAAGTCTTGAACCGGGTAAATTTACCTCAAAAACTTCACACAATATAGCTGCATGCTTTAACTTAACTGTACAAATTCTCTCAGTCTAATTTGTTTCCACAAATAGTAATTTTTCTTTATCTGCTTCTTCATCATCGTCACCCCCATAATGACAGTAACCATTAATAGATATCTACCATTTACAGCATGCCACTTTGCTAAACATTTTACACGATTTATCTCAATGGCTACAACAATGCTGTAGGGGTGGTACTATTTTTATTTTCTTCTTAACAGAAGGGGAAAGATAAGGCTTGGAATAGCTAAGAACTTGACCAAGATCCCCCAGCTAATAAATGGCAACATCAGGATTTGAAGTTTGGGCTCTCTGGGGCCAGAACCTACACTATCAGTCATTATACTCTAAATAACCTGCCTCTTCCCTTGAAAACTATGGAGAAATTTCCTAAAAGGCACGTTTACAAGGTGGGATATTTTAAAGATTTGATTTATTATATGTCAGTTTCAATCTGTCCTGCCTTTCTTTTAAATAGGACCAGATATGCAAAACTGCTGGAAGCTTATAAAAGTTTCATTTCAGAGTCTTGCCTTTGTTGCCAGTGTATCTGGAGACAAGCTACACCTCATCTACCTCACATTACTCCATTTTCATCTTCCCCGGCTCTCCACCCCAATTCCTGATTGTTTCTTCAAGAGCTATTTTCCTCTGACACTCTGCTTTGAACTTTCTTCTCTGACTCAACACTAAAGTTTACCTTTGAACATGCCTAATGGTTATCCCAACAAATGGCACCGTGCCTTCCCCTTAAGAAAAAGAAAACTGACAATGGATAACCAGTTATGGAAGTTCAGCTAATTTTACTCTAACTTTCATACCTTTTTCTCCTGCTGCAGTAACTGGCAATAACATATGGAAATCCCACACAGGAAATGTCAAAATCCAGGCAACACTGCCAGCATTTCAGGTCATTATTCAGTCTACAACTAGAGCAGGCAAAACAGGCAACCAGTTTACAATAAGCCAATTATAGGTCCCCGACCAAAAGCTGAGTCTGACCCAGGTTAACAACAGCATGAAATAAAAGATTTAATGAGAAGTAAGAAAAAACAGTTTGCTTTCTATTTCCTGGTTTTCTGTGACTCAAGATCCACTGCCTGATTCCACATGTTCAAGAACTATAAGGCAGGGCTTTTAATGGGCTGCTTGCCATTCCCCAGGGAAGCACAACTGAGCTGGATCTGGAGTCTGTTTGCAGCTAATAAGGTCAGAGTGTGAATGCCCAACCCCAAGTGAACTAATAATGCATGGCCACTCAGAGTGAGAGAATTAAATTCCCATAATTCACATCATTAAATAATACTACTAAAGTGCCAGCATACCGTGGTCTAATAATGTGTCTGATTCCTCAAAAAGGGTGAAAAGCAATACCTGGAAATAAGTTATTTTGTTCAGACTAGTAAATATTTACTATACCCAGGGTTATTAAAGGCTTTGTCCAAAGACCTATATGGGAGCCGGAATCCCTGATGAAGATAATATATCTATTTGCTTCATCAGGCTAACATAATTTTTCTTTAAAAAAATTCTGATCAATGAAATTGCTGTTTTTCTCTGCTATGTTAGTCCCTATGCATATTTTTTCTTTATACAAATATACACTTGTACACGCATACATACACACAACTGCTTGTTTTCACAAAACTGTAGTTCTTGGTGCAATTAGACATTCTCTTGCATGCTTCTGTCCTTGGCATATGCAGATACCTCTTCCTGAAGACTCCTTCCTCTCTTCTGTCCTCATCGATTCTTACTCATACTCAGTAACCAATGTGAATGTCACTCCTCTAGAAATTCTTCCCCAAATCCTCAGGTAGAACTCATCGTTTCTTGCAGTTAAGACTACAGGCGTAACCACAATCACACTGAAAACTGCTATTCTCTTCTGTATTTTATGGGCAAATTTATTCAAAGCCACATATGACAATAGTTAATTTTGACTTTCATTGGCCTTTAATTCTGTATATAGGAACCAAAAAACTTAGTATGTGCTGAGTTGATTACCAACTGGTAATATTTATTACCATTTTCAAAAGCTATACTCCAATAACACTGTCTAAACTAGGTATAATCCACAAATAGAAGATGACATTTCTTCATCATTTATAAGAGTGTACTTGAAAACTTCTTCACTATTTTAAAATTTATATTAATGGTAAAGTGAATCAGAGCCTGTGTCTTCTCTTCATACTGAAGTAGGAGGCTAAATAGTCTTCTATATTCCAAGCAAATATCCACAGGACAAATGGTCCTAGTTAAGTGTCATTGTTATTGATGTATGAGAGTATAATTACTCTGAAAATAAAGCATTGCTTTTGTATAATATCTCTAAAACTTAAAGAGTCTGTATTGATCAGTGGAACTCTGTACTAGGGGTCACTAGTGAGGATGCTGGTGCTAGTCTGAAAATCAGGGACATCCTCTCAGACAAGTTGCCATGTAAAGGAAAACTTCACATTCACGTTACAGCCCATCTAAGATGATCACCCAAACACACTGTAGATTGAAAAACAGAAATCCAAAGTCCAAATGTATATTAACAACAATACGATAACTTCTCAGTACCTGAAATGTTTACATTGCCTATCCTAGGCAAAAATCAGAATTTAAGGGCTGTCTCACCTAAGCTCTGGGAAAGCCCAGTGACTGGTCTGTTTTGGGGTATTCTAGATGACTTCCTTTGGACCGGCTGTGTTCATACTGATAAAATTAATTTCTCTTGATCTCAGTTTACTCTTACTAGCGATGACCTCTGTGTCAGCCATCTATTGTTCATAATAACTACACTAAAGTTTAGTGGATTAAAACAACAAACATTTATTAAGGCTCACGAGTTTACAGGTCAATTGGGGAGTTCTGGTGACCTTCGCTCCACCGACTTTGACTAGGCTTGCTCTTACCTCTGCATCAACTGGCAGGGTAGCTAGAGGTTGGCATGTCTATAATGATCTTGCTCACATGCCTAGCAGTTGGCTGGCTGGAATCTGAGGTGATGCATGTAAAGCCATGTGCTTTTCCTCCAGCAAGCTAGCCCGGGCTTACTCACATGACACGGTTCCAAGTGGAAGTGTTGAAGCTTAGGCTTGGGAGGGGCACACCATGACTTCTATTGTATTCTACTGACCAAAGCAATTCACGAGATCAGTTCTTATTCCAAGACTAAAAGGGCATGAATGTAGAGATGCTGCAACAATAGTGGATATTTTTGCAACCTATTACAACTCCTATCTCCTTGTTTAACACATTCTTTCTTTAGATGTGTTAATACCAGTGATGAAGCTATAGTCAAGTATCTGCCAGCCCGTTTTCCTCAGAGACATTCTGGCTCTTACTATTCCTATAAATTCAGGATGTATCTTGGCTGTAGTCATCACCCGGCACATACTCTTATGGCTGGCTCATTGCCATTATTTTTTTTTTTCTCCACGGAAACATTACTTAGGGTTTTTGTGGCCACAGTTAATGAATGGTGGAGGGTGCCACTGTGAAGAGGGACTTTTTTTTTCCAAAAACTGAGAAAGAGAATTGAATAAAATTGAATTAGATACTCCTTTCTAATTCTTTAGTAGTGGATATGTGTGTGGATGTGAGTATACTGAATCTATAGATCTTTTACATGACTGCTGTTTCCTGCTAAAACTATTCCAACCTTGGTCTATTATATATCTTTTTGGGATATTTTGTATTTTGTAGAATTTGAGTGGCATAACATGCAGTGACTTCAGGCACAGTTTTATAACAGTTGCAAAATGGAATTCTTGAGACTGTAGTCTCAGCCAATTTCTGGAATATATCTAAAACTTATTCCTGAAAAAAAATCCTGGTTTGAACCTCTGTGCACTGGCCTAGTGCCCTCATATTCAGGCAAGAATACAAAGCATGTATTTTAATTTTTAAGATTGTGTCTATCCTTCTGTTTTCCAAGTTAATGGGCCTCTCATTAGTCAGCAGTTAAGGAAATGTTTCATTCAGAATCTCAATAGACCACATAAATTTGAAAAATCTATAATCTATCACCTGTCAAAAATCTAAGATATTAAGATCCGACTTGCAAGAATCTACTAGTGGGTAGTTTGGGAATATAAACTTGTTTATGGCTGTATCTTCCTGCGTTGAATATCATTGTAAAGTACTGTAGAGAGAAAAATTCATGGAACATACTTCATAATCAAAATTCAGTGATGTGAAATTTTCTGCAGCTTCACAATTGTAAGTATCAACCTTCATTCCCAAAGTTGTTTCCATAGGTGATTGGGACTCAATATATATAGGCAAAAAACATTTCAATCAAGGTTAAACTAACCTTTCTGGGAAAACTATAAGACTAATATGCAAGTGGAAGAAAAGAACTTCTCGAATGTTTTATCTGTAGCTGATTCTAATAATAGTGCAACAGAAAGCTCCTGGTTGGAGACAGTGAAAGGAAACAATCAGAAAGCATCTCTTCTGAAAAATACAGTTCTTTGAGAAAAAAAAAAAAATCATTGTATATGCTCTCCCTTTGTGGATCTACTCAATCCTGGATGTTTTGATAAAGAAGATATTTTAGACAGCGAGCACC
>NW_011888885.1:3723858-3727264 GCF_000151845.1 Pteropus vampyrus
TTGAACTTTATGACTTGGCTTTTTCACAAGTCGAAAGGAATCTTCATGGAAAATATTTCAGATTTTACTGTACCTTCATGTGGTAGAGGTCTCAGCCTGCCTTATCTGACAAGTGCTAGCGAAACGTGAGTACACAGTGAGCCTCAGTGATTAACTGAGGCCCCTGATTCTTAATCCCCTCACAGTCAGGAAAACAAACTGGGAGCCTCTGAGAATTTTATGAACAAAAGTAGGCAATCCTTTCTCGCTGTTCCCGAGAGCACTGGGCACTCCCGCTGGCTTCATGGAAGTGTTCAACTCATCTTCTCTCAATTCTTCCCACCTGGAACATTACCAGACCTCAGTGTCATCTCGATTCATCCCAAGCCTTCAGCAGAATTTAGGAGCAGGGTTTAAGAGAAGTGAAAAATCGAAAGGGTCTGGATAGCCATCCCTTTGTGAACCCAAAGCCTCAGAAAAACAAACTCCCAAGTAATAGGTCCTTGCTCCTTTCATTCCCAGACAAACATAAGCAATACCTTCAGGTTTAAGGACGTAATCTTTCTTGTATCTCCCACAAATGTTTCAGACACCCCTATTGTTCTAAAAATTATATCCAGCACAATACAGCAATGAGGCCACGAGTTTGCTTTGAATTGAACCAAAACATTTCTCCTGCCCAGACAAAGCCGGGAAACTTTGCTTTGTGCACTTTTCAGCTGATGTGCAGCTTCCTATTATGTGAGCAAGCAGGCCATAATCCATCTTCCTTTAGAAGGTTGTGACACTCCTCCCCAGTTCCTGATGAACTGGCGAGGCCAATTAAACACTGCATAGAATATCCATAGCCAACTAACCCAATGAAGAACAGATAGATGCATTAATAGGCTCTCTTTTGTAGATGAGAATTACTGAGAAAGAGGGCTTTTGTATTCTTTTCTAGCCCTGAGGAAAGCAGTTGCCCGAATTCAGCAGAGCAATGTCCTTTTTCTCTTACAGATCTATTGGCCAACTAGATTCAACTAACATTTACTGAATGTCTAATATGTGCCAGGAGCTAACCTAGTCAGTTTTCTATCTATAGTGTCATTCAGTTATCACAATAATGGTAGCATGTAAAGATCACTACATGATGAAAACATTGGCACTCAAACTTGCTAAATCGTGCGACTGAAGCAATGGCAGGCTAAGGATACAAGTGAAGATTTCTTCACATCAAATATGATGTTCTTCCCACCCTGTTACAGCTTTTATGTATATTAGCACTTGCATTTAAGAGATGACTCACATCACTGGATACATATCTATTAGAGTGGCTTCTCCAAATGTCTTCTTCTATGAATACTGTCACTCTAGTTTCTTCGGAGTACTTCCTTCCATCCACCTCCATTGGAATTCTTTCCATGGATTTTGGAAACAGAGACTGAGAGAAGAAAAGTGAGCCTCACCTTGGATAACTGAAATTGAGAATGCATGACCTTGGGAGTTGTTAGTAGCTATGTCTTATCGTGACCTATTTGATCCCTGAGGAGAGCGAGACCACGGCAGGGAGGAGCATATGCACCTGCGAGAGGGAAGATAGCACTTGATTCTTCTAGGGACTCTGACCCCTCTCTCTAGTCTGTTGCTGGCATCAGCCCTCCTTTATATGTCCCCAAATTATCCCTCGAGTCTTTTTCTTTTACTTAAAGTAGACAGACAGTTTCTGTCTCTTGGGATCAAAAGAGCTCTGACATACCAGAGAAGTCGCAGAACAGACTTTGTCATTGGAAGCTAATAGGGGACTGTGCTTGACTTTGTATCAGGATCCTGTTTGAAGCGTTGCCATGGGAGGATAAGGCAAATTATATATAAGACATAAGGAGTGTGGGCATGGGATTGAGGTCAACCTAGGTGTTAGCCAAAGCCACTGAGGAAACTGCTGGGAGAGAAATGAAAATTTCAAGAATTTATACCTACAGATCATGTCACATTTATAATATGAGAAGAACAAGATGGGCGAAGAAAAAGAGAAGTCGTGATGCGAGAAGCAGAAGATGCAGGAGAGTGCTGAGTCATAGAAATTAATGAGTGCGTGTCCAGATGGGAGTAAACCTGCTGCAACAGCAACTGAGCAGGTGAGAGCGTGAAGTGACCCAGAGCTGAGAAGAGAGGAATTAGAGGCCATTTCTCACTCAGGAGAAAGTTTTTGCGTGAAAGACATAGGCGCGGAAGTCAGATTGCAATGTGTTACAGAGTAAGCAGGAGGTAGGAATGTCGGTGCCCTGAGTGTAGATTACTTTTTTGTAGAACTATAAATGAAATGAAAAGAGAGCGGTATTTTGAAGGGATAGCAAACTGAGATTTATGTGTTTTCAGCACATGGGAAATTTGAGTGACCTATTAGCTAAGGAGAGAGCACATTTATTTCCATATAGTAATAGTCTAGCTACACATGGTAGAGACATCCTGTTCCCATAATATCCATTCTCCTCTTCTTCCTTTTAGTAACAATCTCCTTCCACCATGATATGTGTTAGCAAAGCACATGGCTGACCAGCTTGGTACTGCACATCCCAGTTTTCCTTGCTGTGGTTGTAAACAACATTCATGTAACAATTTTCATTGATGGCGTAGAAATAATTGTGCAACTTCCACATCCCTTCCTTAAGTAAAATTTCTTTCTCTGTGAGCTCTTTCCCTTTTCCCATGAGCAGGAAAGTATACTTGCTCAAGAACCAACTCAACCAACATTCTAAGGAATGGTAGAGCAATAAGAATGAAGGAACTTGGGCTGCTTGCTAATGGAGTAAAGCAACTGTTCCCCATCTGGCAACTCATAGACTTCTGGATTACTATGAGAGAGAGAGAGAGAGAGAGAGAGAGAGAGAGAGAGAGAGAGAGAGACGGAATATCATGCTTGAGTAACTGTATTTATTTTATGTGGAGTTTACATTTCAGGAGCCCTTATCTCAATATACACCCCTATCAAAGAGAAAAGCTGCAATTATCCTCTGTATCTTAGTAACTACTGAATATGATCACATGGAAAAAGTTGGAAAGACTCTGTCTTATAGATCTAGACCAGACACTATAAAAATATGATTATTCCGTAGATATGGAATGAGTCTGATTTGGGACATCCTCCTTCCAAGAAAGTAGACTACTGACTTCAGAGAAAGAACTGAAACATTTTAAAAGATTCACTAGATTGGCTTATAAGTGTTCAGGGCAGTTGGGAGAGGCTTTGCTAAGAATGGCGGAAGATTCCATTTTGATGTTGGTTACAGAAATTGGGTCTTGCAAGTGTCAGAAACAGACCTTGGTGAGCTTTGGCAAAAACAGGGAATCTGTTGACTTACACAACCAAAGAAACATCAGGAATAAAACTAACCTCCAAGAAAAAGGAGACTGAGAGTGTTCTCTCTCTTCTTCTTCTCCTCCTCCT
>NW_011888885.1:3728342-3731978 GCF_000151845.1 Pteropus vampyrus
TGAGTTAAAATATCTGGAAACAATGGCCAAAAGAAGCATGGGTGGCATTAAGGACACTTGCTGGAGGTATTTCAAGGTAGACACCAGCCCCTGGGGAAGGGGAGGGGGGTGCGGGGCGGGCCTAAAATCAGGATATAATTGAACACAGAGCTCACTGCCAATTCGAGTCAGGTTTTTTGTGATATCGAAAAGATCCCCTCATAACACCGTGATCAGATCTCATCAGCACCTCCGTGCTCAGATCAGGATCTGGACCCGTCTTTCTCTTTCTCATTTGGTACAGTGAGAGAATTCCTCACTCCATAAGACGACTTCTGTTTGCAGCAAAATTATAACTTTCAGATCCTAGACTCCTTATCTTCTCCACCTCAGGGGATATGATGTTCTGCTGAACACTCACCTGTAGAGTTAAATAAAATAAGAAGCTAGAATCTTTGAGCCTAGACTATAAAACATAATTGGACGGATCACCACAGACAGTATAAAATATTGTGTCCTGTCTTACGCAGATGGGATTATTTATCCTTCACACAACCTTCAAATAACACGTTCTGCTCCTTTTAATCAGTCCATAATTCAAAGAGGACATCCTTTTGCATCCAGAGGTTTTTACTGTGCCTACAGGTATGGGCAGGCTAAGGCGGGGTATGTTTTATTATGAAAGTCAAAGTTGGCTTGGGCCATAATATTATCAATCTCATTAGTGATTATAGTTTCTTATTTCCAAGCATGATAAAATGCCAGTTTTACTCTGTAAACATATCTCAGCCAGGAGGAGGGACCCCAGAGCTTCTCCACCAGGCACAGGAACAAAGGGAGCCCTGGTGTGGGACGATTGTGCCAGGGCCGATAAGAGCACTAGTGAGAACTGACCATCCTTTGCTTACAAAGAGCACCTTAATGAAAGGTCAGAGAGCAGAGTAGCTTCCATCTGCATCATCTAGAGAGAAAGAGGCAAGGAGATTTTTTGTGAATGTCACAGCAATCAGCTTCCCTCTGCCTCTCGTGCTTTGATTCCTCTGTATGGCCCCATGTTACACAAATTGGAAATAGAAATTCCTTATATTCACCAACTGCAGAGGTACTTGCAGAAACCAAACTGGAGACACTTAGAGAGATTAAGTTGCAGCTGGAGAAACCCCTGATGGAAGGTCATGGCAGCCCCATCAGTCAGTCAACAAAGCAGCCGTGTTTCCTCGGCTGTGGACCCGAGCTGTGCTAAGAGGTAAGAGGCAATTAATATTCATTTGGAAACAATTTTCAAATACCAATTCCAGGCAAGGCCATGAGCTAGAGGCTGGGTAGACAACAGTGAAAAGGTAACTTTTCATGTGCTCAAGAAGTAGACAAAGCAGTGGGGGAACCTGGAAGCGCCGTCGTACAGGTGAGTGGGTGTGGTAAGGCAGCAAGCCCAGAAATCACTCCAGAGGAAAGCCCAGTCGATGCCACATGGTCTTGGGGGGCTGCTAAAGAAATGCTGAAAATGAAACCTGAGAAATGAATGGAAGAGAGCCTGGCAAGAAACAGGAGGAAGAATATTTTAGAAGGAACAGAAAGTCCAAAAACATTGGTACAGATCTGCATGTCCAAGGTTTGGGGTATGTTTTCGTAATTATAGATTATGATCACAATATAATATAAATAGTATATCATCATATCAACCATTATGTATAGTTATATCAACTAGAAAACACTAAAAGTTATAAAAGCAGACATACTTTAATTATATTGACTTGAAAGAGTATAGCATGTTTTAGATTAAAACTACAAAATAATATTATCTGATCCATTTTTATAAACAAAAAAGAATCAATCGAAATTCCATCAATAGGGACACATATAACTATAAACAAAGGTTGCAGGTTTCAAAAGAGAGGGAGTGGCTATTTATTTTACTTTGGAAACTTCTGTAGTTCTTGAGTGATTCAATTAGCTTATCTGACTTCATTCAAATTGCTGAAAAAGAGCCAATTAAATGCATTTCTTTTTTTTAAATAATAAGACTTAAAAAGAGAGGAAATGTATCCAGCCTCCATCCAGGGTCATAACAATCAGAAAATAAACTAGCGTGATAAGGACAAGCATAGAAATCGAAGTAAAAATCAAGTAGAAGAAAACATCGTGTGAGCCCAGTCCTTAAATGAGGTTAGGTTTTAATTAGAAAAGAATGCAATCTAATATTCCCATCTCATTTTTAATTAGTATCTCCTCATCAGTATTGAGGTAAGGCATCTTTTCATATGGCTATGAGCCAATCATATTTCTTCTTTGATTAATCTGCCTACATCTTTCTTATTTTTACTTAAATGTATCAACTTATAAGATCTCTAGGTATTTTAGGACTATAAACATTTGAGGGGAAAAAAATCTTCTCAAAGTTCCAGTCTGTCATCTATTAAATTAGAATAATAAAACCTACCTCACAGAACAAATACTCCATTTTTCCAGATAGAAAATATCAAAACTTATGAAGGAAGGCAAAATTTAAAATCTGGCCACTTGCATAAATTGTTGAATTTAAAAAAACATGTTCTGAGTTCCTACAAAGTGTTAGCCACTCTGCCAGGCTCTGGTAAGAGAAAGATGACTAAGATGAGTTCCTAACCCCAGGGAACTCATGTGTATAGGTGACGGAGTGAAAAAAGCTGACAGTTGTATTAGAGTTTAATCGGCGTATAGAAGAAGCCTTCACCCACACCTCCCATAACATACCTGCTTTCCTAGCCTTATGCTCTTGAAGAATCCTGCACTTATCATAACCACGATAAATTAATTATGGTTTGTCTCCCCCATGACTTTATGACTACAAGGAATGCAGTTAGCATACAGTCAACTTTCAGTAAGTACTTATTGACTAAATGAAAGAATGCACTTGATATAGTGGAAGGACAAGAAGAAAAAGCTCTGATGAAGTGCTTAAGGAAAGTCTGCATAGGAGGTAAGATATTTGATTTTGTTCTCAGACAGGATTTCCCAGATGGATGAGAGCGGGAATGCCGACATGTTCAATGAGAATGAGAATAGCCAATATGATGGTATGACAAGAGCATAGAAAATAGAATTGGTAAACGGTGGAATCGAAGACTTGAGCAGGAGTCAAATCTTAGAAGGTGAAGTTAAGGACTTTAGAGTTTTAACTACAGGCAATGAAAAGACATTGAAGAGGTTTAAGCAAGAGAGTGACAAAATCATATCTGAGCTTTCAGAAGATGATCAAGTGACAACATAGCGGGCAAGCAACCCAGGCTGAGCAAACAGTAAGGGGAGTGATTTTGTCATGTGGTAGGCTCAGTAAATACTTGTTAAATAAGTGAATGGGACAGGCAAGATACAGTCAAACATTTACATTTTTAAAAAAGGTGTCTCTTTTATCTCGCTTTATACATGCAGAGTCAACTGATTACTAACATCAGACTGCATAAATGAGCCGAGATTCCCAGCTTTTCAGCAAAGAACCAAATCATTACATAGCAAGCAAGAAGGCAATATTGAGAGTGTGAGTGAAGCAGTCGATCAGGTGGAAATGGATTTCATCAGTGACTGGAGATGGAAATTCATTAAGTTGCATGTCAATAGCAGGAACAATTTAACTTAGAATGTCAATGGTTTTATCATTTTTTAAAAATCATGTGCTGA
>NW_011888885.1:3732028-3734186 GCF_000151845.1 Pteropus vampyrus
TCTTTCTTATTTTTACTTAAATGTATCAACTTATAAGATCTCTAGGTATTTTAGGACTATAAACATTTGAGGGGAAAAAAATCTTCTCAAAGTTCCAGTCTGTCATCTATTAAATTAGAATAATAAAACCTACCTCACAGAACAAATACTCCATTTTTCCAGATAGAAAATATCAAAACTTATGAAGGAAGGCAAAATTTAAAATCTGGCCACTTGCATAAATTGTTGAATTTAAAAAAACATGTTCTGAGTTCCTACAAAGTGTTAGCCACTCTGCCAGGCTCTGGTAAGAGAAAGATGACTAAGATGAGTTCCTAACCCCAGGGAACTCATGTGTATAGGTGACGGAGTGAAAAAAGCTGACAGTTGTATTAGAGTTTAATCGGCGTATAGAAGAAGCCTTCACCCACACCTCCCATAACATACCTGCTTTCCTAGCCTTATGCTCTTGAAGAATCCTGCACTTATCATAACCACGATAAATTAATTATGGTTTGTCTCCCCCATGACTTTATGACTACAAGGAATGCAGTTAGCATACAGTCAACTTTCAGTAAGTACTTATTGACTAAATGAAAGAATGCACTTGATATAGTGGAAGGACAAGAAGAAAAAGCTCTGATGAAGTGCTTAAGGAAAGTCTGCATAGGAGGTAAGATATTTGATTTTGTTCTCAGACAGGATTTCCCAGATGGATGAGAGCGGGAATGCCGACATGTTCAATGAGAATGAGAATAGCCAATATGATGGTATGACAAGAGCATAGAAAATAGAATTGGTAAACGGTGGAATCGAAGACTTGAGCAGGAGTCAAATCTTAGAAGGTGAAGTTAAGGACTTTAGAGTTTTAACTACAGGCAATGAAAAGACATTGAAGAGGTTTAAGCAAGAGAGTGACAAAATCATATCTGAGCTTTCAGAAGATGATCAAGTGACAACATAGCGGGCAAGCAACCCAGGCTGAGCAAACAGTAAGGGGAGTGATTTTGTCATGTGGTAGGCTCAGTAAATACTTGTTAAATAAGTGAATGGGACAGGCAAGATACAGTCAAACATTTACATTTTTAAAAAAGGTGTCTCTTTTATCTCGCTTTATACATGCAGAGTCAACTGATTACTAACATCAGACTGCATAAATGAGCCGAGATTCCCAGCTTTTCAGCAAAGAACCAAATCATTACATAGCAAGCAAGAAGGCAATATTGAGAGTGTGAGTGAAGCAGTCGATCAGGTGGAAATGGATTTCATCAGTGACTGGAGATGGAAATTCATTAAGTTGCATGTCAATAGCAGGAACAATTTAACTTAGAATGTCAATGGTTTTATCATTTTTTAAAAATCATGTGCTGAAATAATTTGGGAAAGTTTCAGCAGTAACAAAAACTACAAGTTAGAGGGGAGGTAAAAAAGCCAAAAGTAATGCATAATTTATCCTCGTCCATATTTTATTATGAAAGCTAAAGCATAAGTGAAGATTTGAAAGAGATTTCATCTTCTTCTCTTGTCTTTTATTTTTTTGAATCTTGGTTGCATGTCTTAATCCCTATGACCTTGAGGGAGAGACCCTTATCCCCTAAGCACCTTTCTAGCCTCTTTGCATGATAAAGTTTCAGTTGCCTATATATTTTTCATGGATGCCAGCAAGAGGGCAAGACAACATTCTCTTTAAACTTCTATAGCAACTGTCCCGGGATTGTAAACAGGCAGATTGTAGTTTTGCTGTCTAGGGCTCCACTCTTACTCTGATGATCAGGGGAACTCATAAAACAGAATTTTCCTCTAACCTGCTGCTTTGGAGGGTTGTGTGAGTATTACTTCACTAAATTAAGAAGAGGCACCAGGAAAATAATTTATCAACTCCTCCTCTCCAAATTCCCAGGCTTGAGATAATTCCGACTGTAGATTCAGTAAATATTCTCTTCCCAGGACAGTCATCAAATTCTGAAGATTAGCCTTTTCTCTCTTAGCCTCTGTTTTTCGTTTATAGACTTTCCAGGTGGTCTTTAAGGTCCTTTTCAGTTCTAACATTCCTGGATTTATAAAAGAAGATATAACTAGCAATGCACTAGAGTTAATTAAGGGACAAAATCCCTAATGATTGGTAGAAATAAGGAAGAATCAAATCCTAGAGCTGTTGGCTTCTAAATACCAAATGTTA
>NW_011888885.1:3734660-3737228 GCF_000151845.1 Pteropus vampyrus
GAAGGAGAGAGAAAGAAAGAAGGCCTGGGGTGCAGGAGAGGAGAGGGGGGTGAATTTATTCTACTTGAGTTCTTGTTTTTCTCAGTGAAACAATTAGACTTTTTTAATTTTAATGTTAAATGAAAGAACAATTTAGGTCATTATTTTCTGGTGTCTCTCGCCCGACCATTTTAGATTTCCTAAAATAAAAGTGAGGATTCCAAACCCCACTCCTCTCTGCTCTTCTGTCTTGCTGTCACTTATATGCCAAGGTTTATAAGGGTCATGTGTCTGGATCCCTCAGCATTTTCCTTTATTTCTTTCTTTTCTTGCTCTCCTTCTCATTTGCTTCACCAACAGAACATTACCTCTAGCCTCGGCTGTTTCTGTGGACTCCCACTAGTGAAAAACCTAATTACAATGTCTTTCTTTTCTCAGTGCTTCCTCAGATCCCTGACTTTGAGGGCCAGGGGGCAGAGGGGCGGAGGTCGAGCCGAAAGTGTGTTTCCTTCTACATATCTTGTTCTCTTCTGGTGACTTGGCCAAAACATGTCTCCTGTTTTTTACTCATCAGCCAGGGCAGTTTGCTGAGGAAAAATAATATAGTCAGGAAGTGGGGAACATGTTATAGAATGCTTAAAAAGAGAGAAACTGAAAGAAGTTTTAGAAACAATTCAAAAAAGAGAGCTTTTAGCATAGGCTCTCAATACCTTTGACCTGGATTCCTCCAAAAATGTCCTAAAATGTTCCCCTGCCCCTAGGCTTACAGCTTCCAAACCTCCATCAGGATCCCATCACAGTCAGCTCACTAAATGTTAGATCCGATTGGCACATGGCTGTTTACATCTTTCCATGCCGCTCTCCCACCCCCACCCCAGCTTTCAGGATGACGTCTTGGTCTTTTAGTACCGCATGCAAAGCCCTCCATGATCTGGCCCTTCCTACTCCTCCAGTCTCATCTCTTCCCTCCCGGCTCCTCCTCTGACCCACAACTTGAATCCTATACCCCAGTCGACTTGAACCCAATAACCTCAGGTCACCGAATGCATATTGCTCATTCTTCCTCTGCCCAGAATACCCTTCTTGACTCCTTCCACCCATGGAATACCTCTTTATTTTCTAAACTTAGCTCAGGCTGTGAAACCTGTTTCTGACCATTGTCTTCAAGGAAAACTGAAAACTCTCTTTTAGTCACAAATATGTCTTACATAGATATCTCTCAGTATCTGAGCAAGACTTAGACTTGCCACAAAGAGTCTCTGCTCTTCCCGAAGGAAGACTGTAAGTTCCTTAAGGACAAAGACATGTCTGCCCTGTTTATTTCTGACTCTCCAAGGACTGGTGCAGTGCCTGCCACATAACAGGCGCTCAGTAAATGTTAAGTGAATGAACAATTTAGGTCATTATTTTCCTTCCTAAAAATGGATCTATAAGCACATGATCTAAAATCTAAATTGGAATCAACTTAGACTTTTAATCTTCTCTACTCATTCTGTCCAATACTTTGCACCCTAATCAGGAAAAGGACCTCTCAGTCATTCTGATCATTTCATCCAAAGACCACAGGACCCCAGGGGAAATGCTAGGTCAACCGTGACATGTAGTATGCTGGGGTTTTTTAATTATGCAAATAGCCATCTGTTCAGATACTATTTTGGACTCATTTAATGTGTATAGTTTAGAATAAAGGGGAAACTAGGAAAAGTGCATCTCACTTTGGACCCATAAAAATCTGAGTAGTACCTGATTGATTTCAAGTTTTGAAGGGTCTCAGTTTTAATGGTACATCCTTTCTCTTTGGTCAAAATTCTAAATCTTTTTAATTGCAGTTTAAACACCTGTAGTCAAATCTTAAATGTCTTTCTCATTTAAATTCTAAACATTAAAATTCCAAACACCTCAATTATGTAAATGGTAAAAGTAAGGGGCAGTTTTTCTTTAAGGATTTTTTTCCCCTATGACCTCCCACTGCTCCCAATTATGGTTATTCTTTATGTCCCCAAAAAGGTGGCTAAATTTCCTGGATAACCCCAGAAATTCATTTTTGGAATTGAACAGGAAGGCTAAATCCTAGCAGTGAGTTTTCAAGATAGCAAAAAAGTAACTATTATTTGTTCAGCACCTAACATTTACTGGTCACCCTACTGAGATCTTGAAGCAAAGTCCTTGTATATATTCAGTTGTCACAACAGTACAATTTTGTTTGATCAAACCCATTTCTCAGTTCAGGAAACTGAGGCTCAGGTACATGAGCAGCTTGCCCTGGATATATAACTAGCAAGTGGTAAGGCTAGAATTCAGAATAGGTGGACCTACGTCTACATGATCTCTCTACAGCACCACAGCCCTACAGATGCCTTCTCATTATTCTCTGCCAGGACCCACTGTTGGAAATTTTCTGAAGAATCAAAATCAGCTAGGAATACTGTGATTAAATGAACAGAGTCATGGACAAGTATGGTTTAATCCAAAGGGAAGACAATATACAGAACGAACAATTTCTACAGCCAAGATCTGTTTAAAAAACTGATCCGCGTGCAGTTGGGGAGGAGACTCCATCAGGGTGCTTTATCTCTTGAAGGCCTTAAA
>NW_011888885.1:3737278-3764778 GCF_000151845.1 Pteropus vampyrus
GCTCCTCCTCTGACCCACAACTTGAATCCTATACCCCAGTCGACTTGAACCCAATAACCTCAGGTCACCGAATGCATATTGCTCATTCTTCCTCTGCCCAGAATACCCTTCTTGACTCCTTCCACCCATGGAATACCTCTTTATTTTCTAAACTTAGCTCAGGCTGTGAAACCTGTTTCTGACCATTGTCTTCAAGGAAAACTGAAAACTCTCTTTTAGTCACAAATATGTCTTACATAGATATCTCTCAGTATCTGAGCAAGACTTAGACTTGCCACAAAGAGTCTCTGCTCTTCCCGAAGGAAGACTGTAAGTTCCTTAAGGACAAAGACATGTCTGCCCTGTTTATTTCTGACTCTCCAAGGACTGGTGCAGTGCCTGCCACATAACAGGCGCTCAGTAAATGTTAAGTGAATGAACAATTTAGGTCATTATTTTCCTTCCTAAAAATGGATCTATAAGCACATGATCTAAAATCTAAATTGGAATCAACTTAGACTTTTAATCTTCTCTACTCATTCTGTCCAATACTTTGCACCCTAATCAGGAAAAGGACCTCTCAGTCATTCTGATCATTTCATCCAAAGACCACAGGACCCCAGGGGAAATGCTAGGTCAACCGTGACATGTAGTATGCTGGGGTTTTTTAATTATGCAAATAGCCATCTGTTCAGATACTATTTTGGACTCATTTAATGTGTATAGTTTAGAATAAAGGGGAAACTAGGAAAAGTGCATCTCACTTTGGACCCATAAAAATCTGAGTAGTACCTGATTGATTTCAAGTTTTGAAGGGTCTCAGTTTTAATGGTACATCCTTTCTCTTTGGTCAAAATTCTAAATCTTTTTAATTGCAGTTTAAACACCTGTAGTCAAATCTTAAATGTCTTTCTCATTTAAATTCTAAACATTAAAATTCCAAACACCTCAATTATGTAAATGGTAAAAGTAAGGGGCAGTTTTTCTTTAAGGATTTTTTTCCCCTATGACCTCCCACTGCTCCCAATTATGGTTATTCTTTATGTCCCCAAAAAGGTGGCTAAATTTCCTGGATAACCCCAGAAATTCATTTTTGGAATTGAACAGGAAGGCTAAATCCTAGCAGTGAGTTTTCAAGATAGCAAAAAAGTAACTATTATTTGTTCAGCACCTAACATTTACTGGTCACCCTACTGAGATCTTGAAGCAAAGTCCTTGTATATATTCAGTTGTCACAACAGTACAATTTTGTTTGATCAAACCCATTTCTCAGTTCAGGAAACTGAGGCTCAGGTACATGAGCAGCTTGCCCTGGATATATAACTAGCAAGTGGTAAGGCTAGAATTCAGAATAGGTGGACCTATGTCTACATGATCTCTCTACAGCACCACAGCCCTACAGATGCCTTCTCATTATTCTCTGCCAGGACCCACTGTTGGAAATTTTCTGAAGAATCAAAATCAGCTAGGAATACTGTGATTAAATGAACAGAGTCATGGACAAGTATGGTTTAATCCAAAGGGAAGACAATATACAGAACGAACAATTTCTACAGCCAAGATCTGTTTAAAAAACTGATCCGCGTGCAGTTGGGGAGGAGACTCCATCAGGGTGCTTTATCTCTTGAAGGCCTTAAAGTGTGTCCCTTTCCGTGTGAGAACATCTTCAATGTTCCCCTCTGCTCTGGCCTCCTGTGAACCCACTTCAGTCCACCTGATTCCTAGTGGAATGATCTTTACCATAGTTTAATGGTACAGCTCTGCTCTTGGATGTTTCTGATCCTTTTTCTGTTACCCCATTTGTTTCTTCTAGATTCAAATACCTCAATCTGTTCCCCCACCCCTGCTAACCTGTCTCCGACCTCTGGCCATGGCCACACCTGAGCATTCTTCACCCTGAGCTGTCTTTTCTTTTTATCCAGACATAGCAGTTGTGCAACAATTGTCTGGGTCCTTCTCCTTGTCAGATATAAGCAGCATGGTGTACTAGAAAGAATCTGCAACAGACCACTTGAATGAACTTAGTATATTTAAGCTCTGTGGCTCTCAGTTTCCACATCTGTGACATGGGGAGAAAAAAAAAGCTTCAGTCCAGAATGTGTAAGATTATGAAAATAATATATATAAGAAGGCTTGTGGCACAAAGCAAGTGTTCTGTGAATCGTACTCATTCAACAAATATTGGGAATGCTAGGTGTTCTCTCTTCTCAATGCTTGGGACACATCTGTAAGCATAACCAAGTTCTGGAGCTTTATTCTAGAATGTTGAGTCACATAAAAAGGCAAATTAGTAGAAGTATGTTATAGAGCGATTAGTGCTATGGATAAAAACAAAGAGAAAGTAGAGTATAAACAGGAAGCTCGAGAGTGTAGGAGAAGGCAAGGAAGGAGTAGGTTGGAGTAGTAAAGAAGATGATGATTGAGAGGGTAAGAAAGTTAGCCAAGCAGATTCCTGGAAGAAGATCGTTATGGCCAGAAAAAACAGCCACTGCCAATGGGATATTCAGGGAATGAAAGAGGACTGTGGTGTTGAGTTGAGTAAGGGACGGGGAGAGATCTGAGAAGTGAGCGGGATCACGTATGCTGGCCAGGGGGCCATTGTAAGGACATGGACCTTTCTCTGAGTAAGACGTCAGTAAGATGTTGACTTAATTTTCCTTTGGAGCTTGACAAGTTGATTCTTTGGAATTTTTTCTTCTTCTTATGTGTCCATGGTGTCATCACTTCAATGCTAGCTACTCAGGGGTGGGATCTTGTCTTACTAATCTTTGCAGTGTAAAAGCCTAGACTGATGCTTGGGACATAGACCATACTCAGCGAACATCTCTCATTTTAGCTGCTTATCCTGGATCTTCTTAAAGGTAACATAATGCTTTTTACATGATTAAAATGTATGTCTCCTGAAGGCCACCGAGGAAGATAGTTTTATAATAGGATCTTCTTCAGTTTACTCTCAAGTCATAGCTACAGGTGGATGTGTGCTCCTGTTGCATAACTACTACTTATCACACAATTTAATAAAAAGGTATGGGTTTGGAACTCAGAAGACACAGCTTTGACTACCAGAAAAACCACTTAGTAGTTATGTGGTCTTAAATAAATTACATAATCTCTCGAAACCTTTTATGTTGTGTCACCTTAAATAATATCCAAATCATAGGAGGATCTAAAAATAGAATGTATAGAAAAACATTTTGGTAAATTGCATTGCAATATACAAATACTAAATATAATAATTCAAGTTATTATAATAATTCAAGTACTAACTGACTAATATTTGGCATAAAAGTATGAAATGTTCTCTAAAAAATGATAGATATGTTTCTTGACAAAAGAACCAGAGATTGTGTTGTATTTTTCTGGCTCTACAGTGAGGAGAAGACTCACTTTACCAAAAAATAAAAAAATAAAAAAAAATAATAATAATAATAATAATACTTATTGCTCAAATAGCATGCCATACTGTTGAATTTTTCCCATTTTTCTATAACAATTTTACTTGTGTTTAAATGTTCTTAAAATAGCAGTTTGCCCACTTAAGAGGCTATTAAAGATGCAGTAGATTTTGTCCCAGATCAATAATACCAGTCCAGACTATGCAATCTACTGAATACTCAGTTGTAAAATGACAGAGGCACTGGCTCTATGTGTGCGTTCTCTCTGCTGATTGAGAATGTCTCTGGGCAACTGTAGCAGACACAGAGGTGGAGACTCCCCTCGCCCACAGAAATTTGCTGAGCTGGCTCCCAACTGGTGTGTTGGGAGCAATCTTGGAGCATCCCAGTGGCATTAGTAAGGCAGCTGCCCAGCTGTTCCACAGGAGTCCTACCTCCCCACTTCAACCAAATTCTTTCCCAATCAGTGTGTTTGTAGACTCACAGCCTTGAGCATTTCCCCACAGAAGACTATATAAACCTACAAAGAAAATAGAGAGATGCATCCATTTCCCATGACTGGGTAGGATAACATATTCAGTTTTAATTGACTCTAGAGAATCCAAGTCAATTAGACTAAGTGTATAATAGGAATGAGAAGCCGTATTATTTAACCAGCTTGATTATTTTGTAAAAATAGAAGGAAATAAATGTAAAATTTGAATAGTCCCACAGCATTGAGATGTGCAATCTATTCCAGGCTGTTTTGAACCATTAGGGGTAGATTTCTTTAGGTTGTTTTTAAATGAGCTGAAAAGAGAATGTGAGTGCCCAATTGTCTGAGTCCTATATTGTCCTAAAAAACATTAAGTGATCTCTGGCCAAGTAAGCAAAGCACTTCCGTATGGGTTAAGTATATTTATGAGAGTAGAACCAAATATCCACATAATTTTTAGAAGAATGAATTTAAAAATAAGAATTCTGAGAAAAACAAGAAAGGATCCATTTGATATTAATTAAGTGCCTACTATGTTCCACATAGTAGGAAATTGAGGAATAAATAAATTCCCTAAAGAGATTTCAAACACTAAAGACATACAGACAATCAAGGAAATATAATTTATTTGCTACATAAACATTTTCGAGGGAGAGCATTGATGAGGAAGTGCCTAATTTTGTGAAAAGAGGGAAGTGAGTTATGGAAATTGCCAAGGAGGCAGCGAGGTGAGTCTTGTAAGATTAATAGAATTTCAACAAACAGAGGTGAAGGATTCAGCTATTCTAGGCAAGAACACCATCATATAGTTATGAAAGTACATGAAACATATGGGGTTGAGAATAGCTCTGTCTGGCTAGCTCATAAGTAACATATTGGAAGAGAAAAGTAAGAAAAAGGAAAGACTAGAGAAATTGAAGGAGAGAAGGCTGGGTGCATTGACTGAAGCCAGATTGTAAAAAGAATAGTTTGCTGCAGATTTTGAACTCTGTGCTGTAAGAAATGAAAAAGAGAGATTTTTAAAGAAAAGATATGACAATCAAGTTGGGAAACTTAAAAAAAAATAGGTTATTAAATCAAAAGGAAGTGGAGGTAGAAACACAGGTCCTGAAGTACTAAGTTAGCTACATTCTGTATCAAAGTGATAATACGTTACCTAGTATTTAATCACTGATTAAACACTGATTCTTCAAGCTTAATCATCCTTTTAGTCAACACAAATGTATCGAAATCCAAATTGTGCTAGATTTATGGGGCACAGTGTAGACCAAGACAGATATAGTCCTGGACCTCATGGAGTTTAGAATCTTTTGAGGAAATATATATTAAACATGTAAAGGAGATCATTATAGATTGTGATTAAGTGCTACGACAATCACACGCTAAATAGCCACGGAACTCACTAGTACTGAGTTACAGAGATTTCTCACTGAGCCCATCACCACCATCCTCAACAAATGTCAGTGGAAGTTACCTTTTTTGTTGTTTTTCATAGCAGGACTGCGTTTTCCTTTTCATACATTCTCCTATTGAGCCATGGCATTTGTCAGTGAAATTGGGGTAAGGTAGCCTCAACACAAACCATTATAATATCTGCAAGATATTTTGCTATTCCAAACACTTATAAATTACTGGAAATCGTTATATTTTGCTGGAAAAGAGAAATAGTCAAGCTTTTCTCATCTGGAGTCTTTGAAACATATAGGTTCACCGGCGAAATAGACAGATGGCTGAGTTAATGTTAGTAATTACAGAGAGAAAAAGTCCACTGTTGACCTAAAAATGCAACAAAATCTATTTTTTTGTAACTTTGCAGTAACTGTAGAGTTCAAGCCCTAATTGTTACAAAATTGAGAAAAGAATAGCTTAACATCAGAAAATTGCCCTAATAACCTGAGAATACTAAGGACTACGGGACTGTTATGTGAGACTGTTAGTCCATTTACATAACAGCTTACTTAATCTTATTTGGTCTGTGATGCATTGAGAATTTAATTAAAAGTTCAGATGTCATATTACAGGAATGAAGGTAAAGATGAACCTCAGTAGAAAAGTTAACTCAACAATCTAATATAGATTCTTAGGAGATCATCTTGTTCTCTGACCACTTAAATTTTAATCAAGTCATTTCTAAGTGTATAACCAGCGCCCTTGCACATTTTGTTAACATTGCATTAGTTTGATAGGTCTGCTGTAACAAAATACCACAAACTAGGTAGCTTAAATAACAAAAAATGTACTCATAGTTATGAAGGCTAGAAAATCAAGGTGTCGGGCAGGTTGGTTCTTTCCAAGGGCTGTGAGAGAGAATGCTTTTTTGCTGACCTTCTGCGGGTTTGCTGGCAATCGTTGGTGTTTCTTGGCTTGTAGAAGCATCACCCATATCTCTGCTTTCACCTTCACGCAGCATTCTCTAGGTGTGCTACATCTGACCACTGTCTGTTAATTTCCCCCTTTTTATAAAGATACCGGTCATATTTGATTAGACCCCACCCTAATTACTTCATTTTGAATACCTCTGTAAAGACTTTATCTCCAGATAAGGTCTGAGGGTTAGGGCTTCGACATACAAATTTTGAGGAGATACAATCTGGCCTATAATCAACATCTTAGGATGTAAAGAAGAAATGCTCTCTCGAGCAGCAAAACGTCAGCATCTTTGCTAGAGAAGCATCAAATCGCTTTAATTTTTTCACCCTCAGACTCTGTGTGTGTGTGAGCGTGTGTGTGTGTGTGTACGTAGTTGATTTTCCATGAAGTCTGTACTTGAGCATTTGCAAATGTTTTAATTGTGAGAGTGTTAGAATACGAGGTATATAACACACAATGTTGGGGTGGCTGCACAGCTCAAAACAAATACCTTTTCTCTAAGACTGATCCCCAGGTCACAGGGTTGTGATCCACCTTGTGATCCCACTCCACAGACCATAACAGTTTAATCCAAAGATAGGCGTCTAACCCAAAATGATCCAATGAGATTTTGATATTTAGGATGCCAATATTCAGAAACTGAGAACAATTAGAACTGATTTCTTGTTACCTCAAGAAAAAGGCCCAAAACTTCTTCTAATAAGGTATCCACTCATCCTCATTTCTTTCCCTTATGAGCCTGTTATTCATCAATTCTTTTAATTCTATAAGAATCATATTATAATCACAATAAAATGTTTTATTTTAAGGTGCCTAAGTTTCCCAGGGTCATTTTCCATTGCATGTGACCAAAAGAACCTTAACAAATACAGGTGGCTCTGCAGTGATCTATGTCTCATTTATTCGCTTACGGTCCTTTAACCCATCCCATTTCTTATGGTTCATTATTACAGATGACACTCCCAGCACTTGGCAATAATGTGAACTCAGAGATGAGAGTAAGAACTTGGGGCAGAAATTTAATCCTACTTCTGGAATAACAATAAAAATCATCCATTTTATCCATGTTGGGTCTGAAATATGATCTTTGTACATCTAGTTTTTTAAAAAATGATATGATAGACTGCCAGGTTCATTTCTAATTTAAAAATAACTCAAAGTAGTAGCAAATCCCTCAAATATAAATCTGAGTGTCAACATAGTCATCCTTTATTAAGGAAAAATTGTAAATAGAGACCCCTGGAGATTAATATTTACAACCCACAGTTACCATTCAGGGGTCTCCATTAGAGTTTCTGTTTCTACCATCCACAGAAGCAAGAGCAATTGCTGTTGCCTGTGAGAAAAAGCATACTAAATGTGAACAGGAGTGCAACCTAATTCCCTGTGTTCCACTCATTCTCAGTCAGGTGCCCCTCAATGCCCAAACATTGCACCCAAGAGCTCTTTATGGTTCTGTTATCATTGGTGTAATAAAGGCCAAAATTAGAACTGGTTTTATTTTTTATTATATCCAGTTTCTCTAAGAGTTCCTAATGAGCTTATCTACTGCTATTTCAGGCATTTGCAAGCATATCTGCAAGGCTCTTTGGCCGATGGAATGAGTAATAAAGGATAAAGTTCGAGGTGCATAAACCATGTCCAAGAAACATAGCTGAATATTAGAAGGCAGGATTGAGTCTCAGCATGAATCCGTGTCACACAGATGACTCCCTACTTCACCCAGTCTCCTAAAGAGGAATCAGTAAAACTTCACAATAAGTCTCTGAGAACTGATCCATGGCTTTACATCAGAGAGAAACAGTTAATAGCTCAAGGCAAATGTAAATTATATAAAACTATAAATACCCTGCACAGCCCAACGTCATCCACGAGATCTATGGCAACTTTCTTTTACCTATAGATCTCCTAAAGACCTCTTAGCTCAGGACTGCTTGGAATAAGGAACTGGGCAAACTCATCAGTGGGAGAAAAGAAAGCTGGGTTGGTATAGAATCTAGGTGAATAAATTAACTAAAATGGAGGCTTACCCCTGGATGGTTGTGGATCACAGTCCAATCGCAATATTCAAAAGGATGTGGTGACCGTGAGCTTACTCTGATCCTGTGCCCTCTGTCTACAGGAAATAGCAATGTATAGAGTTAGTAGAAGCCTTCTGGTTACGAATGAAACATCCACATGGAGCAGGACCCCAGGCAGCATCAAAGCTTCAAGTGACAGCACCCATCTCTGAAAGAGATGAGTGTTAAGGACTAGGCAGGATGTCAGGGTCTCAGTAAGGTAGCCTGCACTCCACTAGAGAGACCAACATGCAAGTCAGGACACCAAAGCATAAGTTCAGGCTCAATGCTCAACAAACTAATGATACCAGAAGAAATGGTAAAAGCATGGAGGTGGGGCTCCCAAGCATGTTGGCTAATATGCTGCAGACAGAAGGAGTATTTCTAGGCTTCATCTACTGGAGTAGCTGATTTTGAAACTTTGCCCCTCACCCTGTCTTGCTCATATTTGGCAGACCTAGGCAAGGTGCACCTGTAGTAGAAATAGCCTTCAGTGTCTGAGCTGACTCATGTCAAAGGAGGCAGAAACTAATATTTTTGAGCATGCTCTATTTATGGAGACTCATTTTATCAGTCTGTTCACTTTGCATAGACACCTGCACAGTACACATTTTCCCTATCTCCCTAAGTTTATGTAACTCTCACCATCACTTATATAAAAGTAAGGTTTGATGTTACCTGATAAAAACTGCTTTTTTTCCCCAGTACCTATTATATCTCAGGTACTGTGCTAGGTATTTCACCTACAGTACTGCTAATTTTCACAACATTGCAAAATCAGTATCCTTATCCTCCGAGGAGATGAGCAACTTATTCAAGGTCATAACACAAGGCTAAGGTGTAAACTCAGTTCAGTCTGACTCCTAAGCATGTGTATCTTGCACTATGTTCCACTAAACACTGTTTGAAAAGGATGATTCATTTCGATGTGAATTTCCTTTGTGAAGTTTTTAATACAACCAATTAAACATTCGCTCTTTCTTTCAAATTGAGCTAGGTTTGAGTGCACATTCAATATTTTAAAAAATACTTTTCATATTGAAAAGCAATGTTAGCAGATTAAGCACTGATCAAAAATGAGATGTGAGATCTCATGCCAGTGAATCATGGGACCTTGGGAAGTCCCTCACTTGCCTGGGAAAATTCCCTCACTTGTAAAAAGGGAGCAAAGATTGAGGGGTGGTAAGGTGGATTCAAACTGAAAAATTAAACACTAAGAGTCTCTTCAAACTCTTCCAGCACTAATAGTCTATCCAGTCATTTAGAGCTCTTTATGTATTTTCAACACTATCTTTTGCAAAGGAGCCATAAGAAAGAATATAATTTCAAATTTATTTTTAAATAAAAATGCTCCAACTGTTTTTACATCTCAACCATTTAGTCA
The DNA here is from genome assembly GCF_000151845.1 of Pteropus vampyrus. Classification (NCBI taxonomy): domain Eukaryota; kingdom Metazoa; phylum Chordata; class Mammalia; order Chiroptera; family Pteropodidae; genus Pteropus; species Pteropus vampyrus. Next base: position 3,746,942 of record NW_011888885.1, read on the forward strand.
GCTTCTTTCACTTGTATGCATCTTAAGAGAATAGCAACTATAATGTTTGAAGTTGACAACTGAAATCCATTTAAAGCCTTATTAACCAATGAAAATAAATAAATACACTTAGCTAATAAATCCAATTCTTGCTTCAACTAGAAATGGATTTTCAACGTAATTAAATTTAAGAAACTGCAGTCTTAATTTTAACCATGAAAATATCATTAGATGACTTAAATGAGAAAATGGAGACTGGATGTAGTCATTGCCTTCACAAAAGCTCTGGCAGCTCCCACATGAGTAGAAAGTACTGTGGTAAAAACATCCATAGACCTTAAAATAAGGAGGCCACAGAATGTTCCAGGCAGACAGCTGTTACAAAATCACCTATCTCACTACTTTTGTGGCCTAAATTAAAGACTACACAGAAGACAGAGAGGGAAAGAGAAAAAGAGAGAGTGATGGAAACACCTGAAAAGAAATACATAATGGACTACTGTTTCCATCGGTAATTTTTCACCTAATGGTGGATGCAGACAGTTAAAATAGTTCACTGTGATTTCGCAGACTGGTCTCAAGATTTATCGCTGGAATTAATTCCTACATTTCTGTGAAGGACATTATACATTCCATTCCTACCATTTTAAATAATAAATTAATTTTAATGCATTTTGCTCTAGCTTAAATGAGAAAGATGAAGAGCAATTGATAGGCTCTGAGTTTTTAGAACACCTTTCAACAAGATTAAAAGCAGAAGGTATTCCAAGTCAGCTCTTCTAAAAACAGAAAGTAGCCATCTGCTGAGACTATAGAATTACTCTACTCTAAAGTGCTGCGTGGTCCAGTACAGTAGACACTACTCAAGGTACGCTCACTCCTTGATAAATCGATCCTTGGACAGAGGCATGGCCCCATGTGCTTTCAAGCAACATGCTTAAGATGCTTAGTTAAGATGCCCTCTATCTCTCTCTTACAGAACTAATGAAAACAAAGAGGCTACTTCCAGACCTGGAAGATATACATGCCTCCAGTGAATCTTAAAGACTTCCTGGATTTCACTACTGCTCTGTCTAGCAAGCAGATAGGACTAGGGAGAGTGACTGACCTGCTCAGAATAAAGTAAATGCTTTGCTGGGACTTCTACCCAGAGAGAAATGAAACTATTTTCATTTTGTTTGTTCATGTTATTGTTTCTTCTTTTGGGTTTTTGCTTTTTTCTGGCATCTCTTTGTCGTTTCTAAATCCCCTTCAACCTACAGTCTGATCGTGTTTATTTTTCTACACTGTCCTGTATTGGAAAATGTTTTGGAAAGATACTTCTCAAGGAGCTTCTTCTCACCTAACTTTCCTGACCAGCTTCTAATGGGTGCATTTTCTGAAAGCCAAGTATAGAGCTAGGGTGACCTTCTCTTCCACCAAAGGCAGAACTTGATGATATTGATTTAAAGTGTATCGACATCAGAAGGAAAGACTACTCATTTGAAAAAATATGCTGACTCTTAATCATCTTTAGTGATGAATTCTTCCCCACTGGAAACAGCTTTGAGAACACAATGCTGTGCTTGATTGCTCAACAACTGATTGAAAATTGAGTTGTTCAAATAAAGATATTTGACACTGTTGACTGGCAAGCCTAACGTCCATCCTCAAGCCTCTTCTTCCATGCCCATTTCTCTCATAAAGGCTGAAAAACACTTCTGCAGCCTTCCATGCAGCTCAGAGTTGCGATGTGAATTCTAGGCAATGAGATGGGAGCAGAAGTCTGATGCGGGCGTCTAAAAAAGTTTGTGTTTCCCTAATGAAGAGAACAAATAAGGCTTGTTCCTCCTCCTTTATCTCCCCTTTTTCTGCTTTGGATGCAAACGTGATGTCTATAACTGCTACAGCCATCTTTGGAGTAACAAACATAAGGACAAAACCAATGTGCTAAAAATGATGGATCAAAATAGAGATAGACCTTTAGTCCCTGATAGCATTATTGAACCAGCTGAACCAACAATTTACCTCTGTATTTTTTGTTGATTAGAAAAGCAGCCTTCTATTTATTCTTTTATTTTATTTTATTGTTAGTTCCAAGTATACAGTACATTGGTTAGACATTTACATAACTTATAAAACAATCCTCCTAATTACTCTTTCTCTCCTCTGGCTCTCCACCTAGCCAATATATTAATGCTAACTTCATTTCCTATACCATGCTCCCCATCCCCATGACCATCTATCAACTACTAATTTATACTTTTTTAACCATTCACTCCATTCTCCAAGCTCCCCAACCCCCCTCCCCTCTGGCTGTCACCAGATTGTCCTCTGTATTGACAAGTCTGTTTTTTATTAGTTCGTTCTTTTTGTTTCTTAGATTCCACATATAAGTGAAATCATATGGTACTTATCTTTGTCTGACTTATTTCACTCAGCATAATAACTTCTAGGTCCATCCATGTCATTGCCAATGGTAGGATTTCATTCTTTTAATTGCTGAGTAATATTCGATTGTATGTATGAACCATAACTTCTTTATCCAGTTGTCTGTTGATGGGCATTTAGGTTGCTTCCATATCTTGGCAACATTTAGGTTGCTTCCATATCTTGAACATAGGGGTGCCTAGATCCTTATGAATTATTGTTTTGGTTTTCTTTGGATAAATACCCAGAAGTTCCATTGCTGGGTCAAAAGGTATAACCATTTTTAAATTTTTGAGAAACCTCCATACTGTTTTCCATAGTGGCTGTACCAATTTACAGTCCCACCAAAAGTGTATGAGAGTTCCCTTTTCTCCGCATCCTCACAAGAATTTGTTCTTTGATTTATTGATGATAGCCATTTTGACAGTTGTTTTCCTGGTTTTGTTTTTTGCAGTTGAAGTCATTAGAAATGATAGAGAAATTGTGATTTTGACATCTGATAAATCATTTGTGTATAATGATATCTTGCAAATTTTTAAAGCATTTTTCAGTTTGCAAAGTTGTTTTGCCACATATGGTCTTATTTAACCTGCACAATAGATGATAAGGCAAGAATTATTATTCTAACTTTAAAAGTGAGCCAATTTAAGCTCAAAGGTTTTACATAACTTGCCTAAAGTCACAGAAAAAGAATATGGTAGAATTCAGGACTTGAACCCTTAGCCTCTGACTCCAGTTCTCATTAGACTCTGCTTTGCTCATGTTGGAAGCCAAATTCTTGTCTTCACATAGTTATTAGATTCTTAACAATCCCTGAAGAGCTTCTTGTAATCAGTCTTTAGAAGATAACAAACAGTAATTGCACAAAAATTACTGAATTCATTGCCTGGAGTGAACTAAGGCACGGTGATAAACTCTGATTTTAAAGATGAATGGTATGAAATATCTTATTTTGAGGATTCCACAGACCTATTTTGCAGATTTCACAGGGGAGACAAATATGAACATAAGATATTCTAAATATGAGATGGAGTGGACCATAAAAGATGTATGTTCATTGTAGTATAAAATACTAATTCTTACCTTGAGGGAAGTGGGTGTGTGGGTGGGAGAATGCCCAGGAGAATGCCCGGGAAACAGACACAGAGTGTGTCACTAAGCAGTCTTGTATGGCTGTGTACATTTAGGTAAGAAGTGATTTATGAGGCTCCAAAGCTAACCACATCTAGATTCTAAAGGTTTTTGTAGGTCCTGAAGTTTTGTATGTATGCGCCTAGTTAAGACCAATAGATTTCAAACATGGCAATATTATATATAAAATTATTTTTCTTAATCTCTTCTGGCATCGGTCAGTAAACTAGAAGTAGACAAGACCGTAGATAAGGAGCAAGAAGACTACTGGGACACTCTTCCTAGCAAGAGATCATGAGATCACAAATTCAAGTAATGTCTGTGGATTGGATGTGAGGAAACAGATTAGAGGGATATTGAAAAATTAGCATCTATATGCTATCCTAGACAATTAGATGTGGTTGCAGGGGTGGTTAGTATGTCAGAAGGAGGAAAATAAGATTATATAGAGGTTTCTGGCTTGGACTTCTAAAGAGGTGCTGGTGCCATTCATGATAGGAAATACTACAGGAGGTGTAGAGAGGGGGTAGAAAGGCATAACAAATGAAATAAACTCTGCATTGCATATATTGAGTTTGGTAGCCCTTTAGAACCTCCAGATGGAGATGCTCGGAAAAGAATTGCAAATAAAAACCTGTCATTCAATAAGTAATTCTGACCTAGAGAAATGAATTTCTGAAGTTATGGAAATAAAAAGAATCTCGCTAGGACATGTGCGGAGAGAGAAAAGAAGAGACTAGAACTCTGGAAGGACACAAACATTTAAAAAGGGAGTGAAAGCATAAGATCCAGCAAAGAAAATTAAGTAAGGGAAATCAAATAGGTAGGAGAAAAGCAAGCAAACAAACAAAAGTTGTGTTTTCGGAAAGTCTTGGAATAGGTCTCAAGAAATCAGGGAGTAGACAAAAATAATCTTAGTAATAATAACTAACATTATTGAGCACTTGCTATACATGCAATATTGGTTTTCATCTCTGAACTATCAATTATTGTGATTAGATTAAGTGATATAAGCCTGGACATTTACAATTGGATTTTGCCACAATCTGATCAGTAGTGGTCTTTGACCTTTTAAAAAAGAGTTTCAGTCAAATGGTAAGTGTAGAAGCCAGATTGCTGTGGGCTGAGAAGTGAGTGGGAGGTGATGAAATAGGAGTCTATTCTTTTTTAGAATATTGACTGGAATAGGAAGAAAGATCCCAAGGTCCCAGGATCATTTTTGTAATAGAATACTCTGTCTATGAGGAAGGAGTGGAAAGAGGGAATTATATGAACAAAAGAGAGATTAGAATGAAGCTGCAAGGTCCCCGAAGTAAACAGGAGGACATCGTTGTCCTCGTGGAGGAAGAATTAGCCCCGAATAGGAAGAAGCACATATCTTTCTCTGAGAACAGTGGGAAGGCAATATGTACAACTGTAGAATCTGATGGCAAACATACTTATAAGTAACAAGCTGCAATTTGTATATATCTAACTAGAGAGTTACTCTCACTCCCAGTAGTTGTCGACCATGGTCATTGGTCTCCATTGATGCCTGTCTACTTCTGTGTTTGGTCTGAAGGAAGGTAGTTTGTGTGGATTAGTGACTTTTTTTATTTCAAGCTGATTTGTTAACTGCAGAGAACTCTAACATTCTCTTTTTACAAGTGCTCAAAGTTCAGGCTTTAAGAAGAGATGTCTTAAATTGGGTTCCCCTGGAAGCAGACCTTGAAATTTGAATTTTAGTGCAAGTTTATTTGGGAGGTGATACCAGGAAGCACCAGTAGGGATGTGAGGAAGGGAGATGAAAAGACAAGGAAGTCACTGCAAAATACAGGAATAAGCAGGTTCCTTCTACGGGCAACTGAAGTTCAGTTTTCCTGGGGAGCTTCAGGAGACAGTGCTGAACAGGCCTCAGAGTTGACTCCCCCCCAATGTGAGGAGAAGGAAACTGGGGTTATTTATCTACTAGCATTTCTGCCCTGCCCTGCTTGTGGGCTGAATCATGTCCCTATAGCCATAGAAAGCTCCAGGCAGAGAGTCACAGATGTTAGCAGTGAGGAAACTTAGGTGATAGAGACCAGACACCATCAGTATCCACTACAAGCTATTTATGAATTGAATTTTAATTGCTATTTGTGTTGATATTTTATATTGTACATGTATGTGAAAATGCTGGGCACATGTGTCTATGTGGCCTGCACCATATATCTAAGACTTTTTCCTACATCGTGGCTAGTGATGGTTGTGGACTCTCAGAATGAGAATAGAGAGTAAAGGACAGTTATAATCCCCTCTAGTTTTCAGCCCAAAGGGAATGAGTTCCAGGCAGAATAGTACAGAGTTCCCATTTTTATTAGTCTCTAAATTTTTATCACAAATTAAATGAAAACAGCTTTGAAATCACAATAGACACACCAAAAACTGCGGCAAACTCCTGGTTAGAAAATTGTAGATTCAAATCCTGGTGCTGCTACTTACCATGTAAACTTGGACCAACTGAAGCTTCACTTTCCTCATCTGTAAACAAGGATTGTATTTCCCATTTTAGCTCCCACATCAAGTTGTAGAAACCCAATGAGATCAGACATATAAAATAATTTTAAAACACATAATGTCATAAATATTACTTATTGCCATTATTGAAAGAGGCAATTTTCTCTTTCCCTCTTTCTTTACTTGAATTACACTAACCACTTTGTCATTTCCCTTCTCCCACTTTCCTCCGTATCCCTTCTCTGCTCCCTCCATTCCTATTGTGTGTGTGTGTGTGTGTGTGCGCGCGCGTGTGTGCAGGATGGCCACAGAATTTATTGTCCAAACCCTGAAACTTGAAAACAAAAGCGTCCACTTGTCTTGAAGAAACTGGGAATACAGGTATAAACTGGTACTGTTTGGGGTTATCCTGACTTTAGGATAAGACCAGCATGTGAAATGCAGGATGAGGAAAGATGGCACTGGGAGAAGTGCCTGTTAGTTCTAGGAAAGAGAGAGAAAAAAAAAAATGAAGAAAGAAGAAAAGAGACCAGAGATCAAAATAGAAACATAATCAACTTCATCTAACTCAGAAGTAGGAGGATACCTCCTCCAGCTTATCTGATTGGAAAAAAACATAGCGTCAGTCTCGTACAACTTATTTAATTTATGATTCCTCCACTTCAAGCCATATTTTCTCTCTCATATTTGTATACTGTCTTATTTTCCATCAAACAGCTGCTAGTTGTGTGAATAAGCATAAATCAATTCAAGAAGTAGCTGTGGAGAGTTTACTGTGTGTCAAGCACCATGCTAAATGCTGAAGACAGCGGAATAAGTAAGCTATAACTTCTACCTTCAAAGAATTATAATATAATAAGAGAGAAGGATGTAAACAAATTATAATACCCAATAAGTATACCAATACAAGAATATACAAGAGACAAAAGTAATCTTGAGGAGGAAATGATTAAATACACAGGCAAGTCATAGAAGGCTTTCAAAAAGAAATGATTACTGACATAGAATTTGAAGGATGAATTGAACTGCCCAAACCATGAGATTAAAAGGAAGAGACATTCCAGTCAGTTCCATGAAAGGCATGGAAGCTATAAAATAGCATGACCGTGGGCAGATATACAGAACAACCATGAATTCCATGATAAGTAGCTTGGACATGGTAACAGAGAGTAATAGAAGTTTTAAGCAAGAGAACAATATGATGGATATATATATTTGAAAGATCACTTTGACAGCAATGTGAAGAATAGTTAGCATTGCTTTTCAGCAAGAGAGGTGGAAACCAGAAACAGGAAAACTAGTTAAGATGGTGTGTTAAAATTCCCATTTCTGAGGTATAGCTAACAGCTTCCCTTGGCTGAAGTACTGAGGGCTGTAGAAGGGATAAGAAAATAGAGAAAGGAAGTAATATTGAGGAAATAGCCTTAACGTGGACGGAGCAAGCCCGCAAGTACTCCAGACAGTGGTGAGGATTCAGAATTCAGCTTACAGCTCGAGAAGACATTTTTGCAAAGGAAAAGAATTACAAGCAGCCTTTGGGGTAAAATAAAGCCTGCACATAATGCTTATAAATACATAAGACATCCAAACGGTCTTCCTGATTCAGCTCAAATTAAATACACTTGCTCTTGAAAGGTTAGGGAGCTTGGCTTTTGCTGAAGTGTTCCTTCCTCACACTTTGTTTTAATATTGCACTGACAAATTGCCTTTACTTAGAGGATTTAGCTCCCTTCAAATGCAACTCACCAAACAGGGGTTGTGAAGTCATAATACTTTAAGGAGGTGATTAGTGGTAATGAGTAGAGGGTGGGGGGATGGGAAGAGGACTGTGTGCAGTGCCATTTCAGGAAGAGGAAGCATCTCCAGAGCCAGCTGAACACATCTGCAAACTAGGTTTTCAAGGTGTCATCAGCCCTCCTTCCAATCGGCCCTCTGGCATGCCGCAAAGTGAAATTCCACACTTGTGACAAGGCTGGGTAATCACAATCACACAGCCCACTGGTCCTCTCTCAGAGCTAGTTCAAGAGTGATCCTCAGAGAGTAGCTGAGAGCCTGGAAAGGGAACACTGCCTTTTAATTTAGCTCTAAGCTTCCAAGGATCTTGTCCTGACAGCCACTAGGCCCTTGTCACTGAGAAATGAACAAAGCAGCTTCAATGCAGATCAGTCAGCCCCTTGGGCAGTCAGATGCCTAGGAAAAAATAGTCTGCCCTATTTTGGTTCCAGCTCTGTGAACTCCCCTGGCAACTCCTCTGTGTCTCCAAAGTATTTCTGTACTAGCAGCTGACACTGGCTTTTCCAATTCATTGAGAAGGAAGCCTGCAAAAAGATCGAGTATTGTGAGGGCACAGAGGAAGGGCTGGTGAGGGACTAAGCAAGATGGTGGCACGAATTAAGTCTGCAATATTAGTTCTTGTGGTGCAGGTGCTGGTGCTGGTGGTTCTTTCTCAAACAGTAGAAGGGAAGGTGTTCGCAGTGTATTACCGTGAAATATAATTGTATTACGCAATCATGAACTCACAGAAACAAAAAGTAGAACCAAATTTTCCTTTACTTTTCTCATCAGATCACCTATTAGTTCATACAATGGGTCACCTGGAGTCCCTTTAATCACTGGCTTCTTGTTCTCCCTCGTTACCATCCCTCCCTCTTTCTACCCCTCTACACTCTCCCAACTGTCAGAACTTCATCTTGAAGTGGGGAGTAACAGACCTTTTTCCAGATTTAACACTCCAAATAGTGACCGTAGTTTCTTCTGCTGCAGAGAAAATCATATTCAAGACAAACTCTTCTCTACACTGTATTGTCTTCCTTCCAGAACATAACTTTAATGTATTATTATTATACAAACAGTCTCTGTTTCATCATTTTTCTTAATGAACACTTCCAATTTTATAATGAATAAGAAAGGCAGAAAAGCATGAATGGAAAAAAATATATATGTCTTGCCACCTTATTGCTGCCGTGGTAGCTATTATTATTACTACTACTACTACTACTACTACTACTATATTATTATTTTAACTGTAAATGAGTTCTCTACTCAGATCTAAACTTCAGAAATTGAAAAATGCCTGTGTCTTTATGTAATAAACATTCATGTGTACTTTTTTCCAGTGAATTATTTTAAAACTACTTTTGTGCTCGCAAAAGTTCAGTTATTATAGAAAATAACTTTGTTTTTTAAATTAAAAAAAGAAAGAAAAAATATTTTAAAATGTACTGTAGCCCAATAGCCAGTATCAAAAAAATAGTGGCACCAATTTCAACAAGGTGAGGAGAATTGGTTTACAACACATTAAATCCAGGCATTAGGGGAGATAAAAACCAAATTAGGAACCAGACCATTGGGAAGCTTCCCAATGTTGGGTTAGAACTGGAAGCAATACTTACTCAAAGCTGAGCAAAAAGTAAATGACATGGAGCTCCTTCTCTTACCCTTGCCTGGAGCGAGGATTGGTTTTGGAGTCTGGCTTGGTTTTGGAGTCCAGGGTATCTTGGTTTGCAGGCTACGATTAAGGAGAAAAAACTACCCAAGTCAGAGGCTACAGGAAGCGAGAGCTGATGCTCTATCATCTGTTACTAAATATTTGTTATTCACATTTGATTTCAGGAAGAAATCTCTCAAGAATAATTAAGAATAAAACCTTTTAAATTCTGAAGACTGCAATGTTTCTTGAATATAAGTTATTATTTTATTCTCAATTAAACTTTGAAAGCTCCTTCCCAAGCCCCAGCCTGGTTCCAGAGAGGGACAAATGTGAATTCTCAAGCTAACAGATAAATACTTGTAAAAATATTTTTTTTTCTATTTTCAGATTATAGCATAATTATCTGTATGCAATTAGATCTAACATAATAGCACAAGCCTCCTAATTATATTGTTCGGACCTGCTATATTTTTCTTTTTTAACCTTTCAGAGAAGAGATAGTCACTGATGCATTATTTATCTCTGCTCAGATCACAGTAAAGCTTCAGCTGTAACGCTAATAGACATTTCTTTTGTCTCCTCCTTGCCTCACATCCAAGGTCAGAGGAACAGAGACAGTGGGTATATCTGCACAGTGTCTTCTCTCCCTTGTTCTCTTCTCCATATATCAGCCAGTGGGATTTGTTAAACCAATGGTTCTCACCTGGGTGTCCTCCAAGAGATGTCTGGCAATGTCTAGAGACATTTTGGATTGTCACAATGGGGGATGGGGTTGCTCCTGACATCTGGTAAGTGGAAGCCATGGATGCTGCTAAACATTCTACAAGGCGCAGGAATACTCCCCACAATGAAGATTTATCCGACCCCAAATATCAATAATGCTGACGCTGAGGAACCCTATTTAAAACATTAGTTAGATCATATCACTCTTCTGCTTAAATTACTCCAGTGGCCCCCTGTAACACTCAGAATGAAATTCAACCTTTGTTTGAAAGTGCATGTTTATAAATCAATAAGCAAAATAAATAAATAAAAATAGCAAGATGTGTTTGCCATCCTCCATAATCTTGTTGAAAAATATATTAAGCTGAATCAAAAGGAACTATAAAATAAGTGTCATATGATTTAGAGGAAAAGTTCAGATAAAGGTGGCTGGGTTTAATAGACATGTTAGAGAGGAAGGGCATTTCAGGTAGCAACTAATGTGATCAAAGGAGCAAAAGTGGAAAAGTAAAGGATTTATGCATTAGTAGATAGGCTGGAATAGCAATTTCAGATACAGGAGAGAATCATAAGGGGAAAGAATGAAAAGTCAGATGGATTTACTATGGAGCGTTTTGAATGTCAGAATGAGGTTTTTAGTGATATGAAACCACTGAAGATTTTCAGGCTATGTAACAAGTTGAAATCTGTGTTTTAGGTAGATTTCTGGCTGCATAGTACACTACAAATTACAGTAGAATGAATGGAGGCAGGAAATACGAGACTATAAAAATAATCTGAGTGTAGTGTAATTTGTACCAGAACAAGAGTGAAGACAGAATGGACAGGCAGGCAGCAAAATAGTCATAATTTGTGAGGGTTTTAAGATTTATTTGGCAGCAATTAGTAAGTGCCTAATAGGTTAGAAAAAGAACTTGGCGCTGGAAATATACAACAGAAATAATACTGGGTTCCCCTCCAAAAACTTCTAGTTCTGTGAACATCATTCATTCATTCATTCATTCATTCATCATTAAATACCTAATAACTGCTCATACGTGCCAACCAATGTTCTAGGTGTTTATAATTCAGCAAAGAACAAAATAAATAGATGGCCCCACTTATGCCACGGCTTCCGGAAATTTACTTTAAAATATCAACGTCCCTTTCAGAAGCGTGACGAATTGGCAGCAAGTTTAGAGGAGAGTAGTGTTGCACAGTGGATGTCATGTGGTGTAACACACGCAGCCCAGAATTTGGGATCAGAAAATTCTTTATTTAAGTCAGATTAGATTCATAATTATAAATTTTTAAGAAAAACCCAAAGTCTTTTTGATACATTTAACTCATCCGACTGTCAAGGATCCGACCTCTATGTAGGAGTCAGTTGCATTTCCCTTTTTCCTGTTGGTTTCGGTTTCGTCTACCATGGCGATAAAACATAACAATAGAAAATACAGATCATTGAGATGGACAATAACCTCCTAGGGCAGCTGCAACTTCTGCTCACCTACATACATTTGAGTTTTCAGTATTCTCTTTATATCTGCTTCCTGAGAATTTCCCTTACTTTATCAGAATTGTAGTTATGAGTTTAAAGGATATTCAGTATATTTCTGTAGACTATCTCGGCGTTTTTAATAAAGACATTTTATTGTTATCTAGCCTATTATTTTGGCAGAACTGGAAGTCTAGGACATGCGCTGAAAACTCAGTTGTGGCTGTAGGAATATTTGGGGATCAGGCTAGCTGTGTACAAATGTATTCTAGTTGTTCTTGTATGAAAAGAAAGTTCATTGGTTTCTAATCCTTAAGGAGAAATCACTCGAGCTGAGAAGCCTACTATAAAAAGGAGGCTATGGGATGTGAGTGTTTCACCCAAACGCTGATTTTTGTTCTTTTCTTCATATCTACCTTAACACTATACGATGAATTACTTGCAAATAATTGCAGACTGGATTTTTTGGTCCTTTAAGGAAAGTAAATGGAAATTAATTTGGTGTGCTCTATGTGACACTACCAGTTATCTTTTCCCACCCCCTCCATCCCCACCCCGCTCTGTGAGCTGGCAGCAATTCTGGTTTATAGCATCACAAGGAGAAGTCCATTGAGATTGTTCCTGATAGCTTTATCAGTTTGATTTCTGTCTTTTATCTAGAGTATTAGAACCTTACTATTTTAAATGATAGCGTTTTAGACAATGGGTTTATATATTCTTACAATGCCTTAAGAGAGAGATTTTATTGAATCTAGGAGTAAGGAAATAAAAATATCACCTCCAAAACAATAAAAGTGGATCTCCCAGCCAAGATGGACAAATATCTGATAAAGATCTTTTTAATAAAAAGACAAATAACCCAATTTTAAAATGGGCACTGAATTTAAGTACGTATTTCTCTAAACATGATACACAAATGGCCAATAAGCACATGAAAAATGCTCACCATTCTCACTGGGAAAATGAGAACCAAAAACATGAGATACTACTTCACACTTTCCAGAATAGCTATAATTAAAAAAAATGGAAAATAACAAATGTCGATAAATATATGGAGAAATTACAACCCTCATACGTTACAGTTTGGAAAACAATTTGGAAGTTTCTCAAAAAAGTTAAACATAGAGTTACCTTATTGCATAGCAATTCTACCTTTAGTTCTATACACAAAAGAATTCAAAACATATGTCTACACAAAAGCTTATACAGGAATCCCCCCCTTTTCTGTGATTTCACTCTTCCATGGTTTCAATTACCCAAAGTCAACTGTGGACAGAAAATATTAAGTTTCCCTAACCATGGACAGACATTACCTGCTCCTGACATCCAACTATGGACACCGTAATGGCTCAATGATCCAGGATCACCCAAAGCAGATGATCTGCCTTCTGATGTATCCTCATAAGGTCATTAGTAACCTAAAGATACATCACAACGCTTGTCATTCACCTCACTTCATCTCACCACAAAGGCATTTAATTGTCTAACATCATCACAAGAAGGATGTGTACAATACAATAAGATACTTTGAGAGTGAGCAAGAAAGAGAACAGTCACATAACTTTTATTACAGCATATGGTTATAATTGCCCTATTTTATTATTAGTTATTGTTATTAATCTCATTTTGCCTAACTAATAAATTAAACTTTATCATAGGTGTGTATGTATAGGAAAAACCTAGTATATATAGAGTTCAGTACTATCCTGGGTTTCAGGCATCCACTGGGAGTCATATATATATATAAAAAACTTCTAAAACAATAGAAAAGAAAAAGGAAATAAAGACTACTTAAAAGAACAAAAAAGGTAAAAAGGAAGAAAAAAAGAGATAAAGAGGAAGCAAACATCAAATAAAATGGTAAAAATAATCCCAAATATGAGTAGTCACAATAAATGTAAAATGCACCAAAGTCATTAATAATGCATTTGTATTCCATACACAAATGAAAAGGGTTTTTTTGTTGTTGTTTTTTTTGTTGTTGTTGTTGTTGTTGTTTTTTTACCTCACTGCTAACAGAATACAAATATCCACTTTCCACTCTTAAAGTCTGGCTCTAATGACAATAATGATTTTATTAGTGTTTGAAAGCACTTTGCTTCAAACCAAGGACATTTATTTTAAGCTCTGTAGAATTTGCCCACATTCATGCTCATCCCCCCTGCACTGTGGGTGGCAAATAGTAAAAGCCAATTTTTTCAAGTGGAAAAAATGAGGAGGCCTACAGAAATTTGAAAGTGATTTCCCAAGTGTGTGTGGGGAAAGCTGAAACATGAAACACATTGAATCTCTATGTGAAGGTATAGCAAGTGTTTGGTCTGTAACAAGGAACAGATCAGTGGTCTCTCCTCTCCACACTTATTGGTTTGAATTGTCTGAAAACACAGTCCAATACAGAAGCCACTGAAAAGAGGGCTATTAAAAGGCAGAAAATGGCGTCGAGATCGGTTATGCTACAAACCACAATTCCCATATGAGGTTCTGGACTCAAAGACCATTTTGATTTAAATGAAACAAATAGACAGATACTCTACTATGCATTTAACAGAATCATATTGGAAAACAAAACACAAACTTGTCTAAGTATTGTCTGTGATTATCTAACCCCTAAGAAAATCTCCACATCCCTGAATGCACACTGTGTCAGGTAGGCTGCTAGCGAAGTACAACTCACATACAGAAAGTAAATTCTAGGCAGTGGCCATCTCAAATTAGGGCCGCAGAGGATGCTGGAAAAGGAAGACACTGTCAGAGAGCAGAACCTGGGGCTACCAGAATGATGGACCAAGAAGAAATTCCCTTCTCTATCAGAGATCAACATTCCTACTTTCTGACCTGCAGGAGATAATGATTGCCATGGATACATGACCTCTGTATATAATTTACCAATATCTACTTCTCCAAAAAGGAGTTTTACACCATCCATACCCCACAGTGTACTGGATGAGTTAGGTGTGAATAAATTTATAGTTTAGATATATATCAAAAGACAAGGAGATGCTACAACCCAAAATGATTGAGAGATTTACACATCAGCTAAGGAGGAACCCTGGACTTTGAGCTTTTTTGCTTTCAGTGAGTTTTATCTATGGAAATTCAAGTATGCAATCTCTTTTGGATAGCAATAGATGTATTTTCTAGGATGCCTGTCATTTTCAGCCCAGCATCTTTTCCTTCTTCCGGGGAAAAAAAAAGACCATCAATTTCCTTGGGGAAACTAACCCATCCCCTTTCTCCGTCCTATAGATTGGGTAAGATTGACTACATACCTGCTCACTGGGCCCCGAATAGCTTAAGCCAATCAATGAGTCCACCCTGCCACCACCACCACCACCACACAAATAACCACAAATTGAATGGCTTAAGACAACACAAATTTATTATCTTACTGCTCTGTAAGTCACAAATCTGACATTAGTCTCACCAGGCCAACATTCAAGGCATCGCCAGCATAGTGTTCCTTCCAGAAGCTCTAGGAGAGATGCCATTTCCTTATTCATTCAAGCCATTGGCAGAATTCAATTCCTTGTGTTTGTAGAACTGAAGTCCCCATTTCTTTAATGAGTGTAAGCTGAGGGCCATTCTCAGCTTCTGGAGGTTACCTGTATTCCTTGATTCATGGCCCCTTCCTCTATTACTCCATTCATAAAGCCAGCAACATCAGTTGAGTCCCTTTCATGCTTATAATGTCTCCCATTTTTCTTCCATTATATCTCTCTGAGTCATTTTTCTACCTTCCTCTTCCACTTTTAAGGACTCATGATAAGATTGGGCCCACTTGATAATCCAGGATAATGTCCCCATCTCAGAGTTCATACCGTTAATCATATCTGCAAAGTCCCTTTTACCATGTAAGATAATATATGCACAGGTTCCAGGCATTAGGATACAGACATTTTTAAGAGGGGGGCATTATTCTGCCCGCCATAACATTGCTATTGTAATTTTAACAGAATTTCTATGGAATTTGTTTTAGAAATAGAAATCACAGTGGTGAATGTTTATAATGAGCAACTCAGTCCACTTTCTTAAAATCAACTAAGCTTGTTGCTTATAATATTTGCACAAAGAGAAGACAGTCACTACCCAAGTCCACTGACATGTGACATACCAGTTTACTTTGAGTGACACCCATCTTATATGGCGTAACTGGTCCAAGAGAGAGATCCTAGGTCCTTCCTCCCTGAAACAAAGGGAGTAATAGGTTAGCGATAATGAAAAACTTTTACGTTGAGTGACTGAAATAGATAACCGTGGACTATTCCTCTCTAACAGATCATCATGTCCCTGTCTTCAAATTCTATTTAGCTGGGTATGGCAGGCCCAATATGGCATCTTAAGAAATACAGAAGCCATTATCTCCTTATGAAGGTTTGTCCTAATTTTGTTTACTTGGATATATCAAAGCCAGATGCATTATTGTTTAATTTATTAAAACCCAAACATATCTACAAAGTGAATAGCACTAGGGATTGAAGGAGCAGAATTCTATTTTCTATTTTGCTTTGTGTCTTCAGGCATGTCATTTCACTCAATAGTTTTCTCATTCACAAAATGGAAGAGTTGGGAGAATATAATTTTTTACATCATGTCCAATTCTGTAAGTCAATGTTATTAACTGTATTATTAAATATATCCGATGTTGAATCCAAAGAATCTTTTGAAATCCCTCTCTCTTTCTGAATTCTCCAATTTAATCAGGACCCTATGGAGTAACTATCTTTTAATATTTAAAAAGATTTTAAAAAACAAAATTTTTAAATAAAAAATAAATAAAACATAATAGTTTATGCTATTCGTTATTGAAAATTGCATGTTGTGTTGTGTTCAGTTTTACAACCCATCTTCTGAAAGATTATTTCTCTGAGCTTTTGAAGAGAAGAGGATGCACATTTACTCCCCACAAAGAGGCAGCAGCATAGTATGATTTTAAGGTACACGAGCTCTATCTGTACCAGACCACCTGGGGTCCATGTCCTGACTCTTAGTGAGATGCTGTATAATTGTGGAAAGGTTATTTCCTTGTGCTTCAGTTTCCTCATCTGTAAAATAAGGACAATAGTCATAACTATCTCACAAGGAAATGGGGTAGAATAAATGAATCAATACAAAGTTCTCATTACAGAGCCTAACGTAACAAATATTCAATAAGTGTGAGCTACTATTATTGCAAGACTCAGATTCATTTTTTATAACTGAAGGGTCTATCTTGAAAGAGTCACAAAGCCCATTCTCAACTTTGAACCTATTCTCAAATACCTGGGTTCCTTCAGCCTATGACGAATATTCAGTAGAAAGAATAGCAAAGACAAGGAACACACATACAGAGGGGTACTCCTTGTAACTGTAGTGGTGAAACTTAATTGAGCTTAAGTTGTTTTTCTCTGTTTGCATTTTAAGCATATATGTGATTTTAAGCAAGACTCAGATCTGGTAGAACAAAAGATCTGTTTCAAAAATTAAGGCCTATGATTTCATACTAAAAATGGGGATCTGGAGATGAGGGTCATTGTCATGCAGGCTCTAAAATGTGCTGGGAATCTTTAGATATTAGCTATTAGTGGTACCTAGGTCAAGATTAATGTTTTCAATGCTAGCTCTGGAGGTTAACTGCAGCTTCTGAAAAGGCACCATTTGTTATTTCCCTCCAAACATTAGACCTTCGCCCCTGTTTGTGAGTCAGTGGCACCAGCAAGCTGAATGTAACATCTCCAGTTACCCTTCTTCATGGGTGACTCTTAGTGCCTAGGCCTTCTCTGCAGAAACAGTACAGGAACAGATATACAATTTGTGGTTTCTTCTGGGTCTTTCAAAATAATCAAAGTTCCCTGAAGAAAAATTTGGTAGTTGTTAATGAAGATGAAGATGATGATAAATATTGATTGAAAGAAATGTGTTTGTATTTCTTAAATACCAGCACTTTCAGACACATCGTATAACTTGATCCCTGTAATAAATCTGTAAGGTGGGAGCATCACGGCCATCTTCTGCAGAAGAAAATCAAGGCACACCAAGGTTAAGCATCTGGCCCAAGATCATAGCAATACTTAAACCTGTGTCTATATGAGATCAGAGACCCTGATGTTGACCACCGTAATTTATTGCCTCCATAAAGACTGCAGGAAGAAGCCTCCTCCACCCCACCTCACCTCACCCCCAGAGGTTGCCTCTCTCTTGTCTCATTTTTCTTTAGCATCCAGCTTCTCGTTCACG
>NW_011888885.1:3767278-3779276 GCF_000151845.1 Pteropus vampyrus
TTTGAAAGGAGAGAAAGAGTAAACCCATTAAAAGTCCATTTAGATAAATTACATCTAGCATAGGGCCTGCTGAAATCCACGCTGACTTAGAATTGCTATTATACGCTATTGATAAACTTGAAGTCTTGGCCATTCAAGGGCTTTTCATTTTTTGCTTTGATTTCAAATCAATAGTGTTTTTAGTTTACTTCTGTTTTATTCACATTCTATGCTCTACTTTTCACTACTAAATTAAGAATATAGTAATTTTATGCTTTTATTAAAATCAATAAAAAATTATATATTGCCTTTAATAGAAATTATATAACATATATATTGCAATTATATAATTTATAATTGTATTAAGACCTGCCACAATTTTTTAAATATTTTTCTTTTTTAAAAGTTACTTTTATGTATTTTATGTTTTATTCATTGGTGCATAAATGTTCACAATTGTCTCATTATTAGAGACTGTGTTTTTAATTGTAGAAAACAACCAGCTTTTATCCTTTCAATATTTCTTACCTTAAATTCTACTAAGCTGGAATAAAAAATTTTCACCTATGCCCTAATTTTTCTGCTGCATTTCTCCTAAGGAGCATAGCATTGAACTTCACATTTTATCCAGTCAACAAGTTTGATGAGAGGGATAGTTCTCTACCTATAGAATTTCTGCAGGGATAAATGCCCCTAAACCAGGAAAATTATTCTTTTCACCTCAGTTATGATACAATAAAGGAGAAGAGCCTGACTACATACTCTGTTGCCTCTTAATAAAAAGATATTCTAATGTGGTCTGTGGACCATTGCATCAGAATCACCTGGATACTTGATAAAAAGGTAGGCTGGAGGACTCCACCTCAGACAAGGAGTCTGGATATTTGAGGGAATGGAGTTCTGGCACCTGCATTTTCAGCAAGTTCCACAGGCGACCCCTATGGTCATTACAGCCTGAGAACCACTGACCTAAAGGATAATGAAAAGGCATCACTAAAATACACTTTTTATCTCTTTGAACGATTCTAAAAGAAAAAATTCCAAATAATTTGTTCTTTGCACAGGAAGAGTTAAAGAATGGATAAAAGCTCTTTCACAGGATTATAGAAGAAATTTTTTCCTATTCCCCCTCTCTTACCAACTCAGAATAGCAAAATACAAGAGGGTAGTATAGTGTTCAAATTTGCCCTCCCCCTTCTAGATTTTTCTCTCACTTTGTCCAAATGTTTTCCATTTTTACCCTCCTTCTGTCTTTAGTTATTGCTGCTTTCCTATTTATATTTCATGATCCTAGCCTATAGGATCTTTTGTATAAACAAACCAAGACTCTAGATATATATATATATCTCAAAAGGAAGAAAACACATATTTGAAATGATAACAGTGTGTTAACACGCTCTGATTACACAATCAAAGTTTCCTCTTTTTATTCCTATGCAATAGAGTTTCAATTTACCAGACCAAATATCTCAGTACTTTTGCTGTCAATCAATGAAGCTATAATATGTAATCCAATCATCATGCATTCTTTCCCCACTGAACAAACATTTACTGACTTTTTAGATTAATCTTTTGGCTGAAAGGACTTGAAACATTGTCAAACACATAGTGGTGGTATAATAACTAAATTGAGCCTCTTCTCTCTGCCCAAGGCATTAACGAGGCAAATTTCTGTTTATTCAACTCTGTTTATTAGGTCGGATCATCAAAATGGGAATCAGTGTAAGCTTTAAATAACATCTCAATTCGTTGGGTACATTCCTAATGGAATTTTATACACTTTCTCTTGGGAAATACTTCCCTTACACACCCTTATGATGCAAAATCTCTAGCAATGTCACTAATGGGTTCGACATATCTATTAGCAAATAAAAGTTGAGTTTAATTCTTAGAGACATTGCACAAATGACGTAAGTGAACTTTCAGGAAACATCTAGCTTATCCTTTAATTTTTACATATAAGGAAACTGAGGTGCCCACAGATGGAAAATTTTTTGCTCAAGGCCAAAGTATAAGTGACAAGGCTCAGAAAAGTATGAGTTCTTAGAGTCTTGCGTTGGTCGTGCCATGCTGCCAATGGGGTGTCAGGATATTATTTTTCACATGTCAATAAAACTTCTCTTTGGACCTACTGATTCTTTACCTGTTTGCAAAAACCGTTATGCAAGCGTTCCACCATAAAATCCTTAGCTCCTCTATTTCTTCCATCCCTATAACCATCAACAAATCTGTTAGATACTACCCTTGAAATAGATCCCCAAACAAACCACTTGCCCTAGTTCAAGGCCCTAACATTTCTTGCTGTGATATTGTGATTTACAAGATATTGTGATTTCCATCCTCATTTCTGGCAAAGAGCTCTTAAAACTCTTGGAGTTATCTTAAGTGATAAGAGCAGTAAGGTTTGTCTTTTGTTATGTTAATGAATGACTTTTGGAAAGCCGGTAGGTAACCTCAGGAAGGGAGCTAGTTGTCAGAGGAACCAACCACCCAACAAAGCAATTAGAGGGTTGAAGTTTTTAATCCCACCTCCAAGCTCAGGGGAGGGCAGAGGGGTTAAAGATTGAATCATCCACCAATTGCCAATGATTTAATCAAACCTGCTTATGTAATGAAGACTCCATAAAATCCCAAAAGGACGGGGTCTAGAGAGCTTCCAGATTATTGAACACATGGAGATTCTAGGAGAGTGGCCCTTCTAAAGTGAACATTGAAGCTCCCTACTCTTTCCCCATATCTTGCCCTATGCGTTTCTTCCATCTGGCTGTTCCTCAGTCATATACTTTTATAATAAACCAGTGATTTAGTGAGTAAATGGGTTTCCTGAGTGCCATGAGCTGCACTAGACAATCAGTAGAACCCAAGGATGGGGTGGGGGAACCTCTGATCTATAGCCATTTGGTCAGAAGAACAGGTAACAACAACCTGGGCTTGTGAATAGCATCTGAATTGGGATGTGGGGATCGTCTTGTGGCACTCAGCTCTCAAACTGTGGAATCTGATGCTATCTCCAGATAGGTAGTGTCAGAACTGAGTTGAATTGTAGGACACTTAGCTGGTGGCCTGAGTATTGCTTATTGGTGTGGGGAAACACCCCCACTCCCAACACACACATGCACACACACACTAACACATAGACTGGAACTGGTGATCTGAACACCTATTTACTTGCCTAGTCTGCAGCTGTCTTTTCTCCTGGGTCATCTCCCTGCTTCCCTTCTTCATGGCTTCCCATCTACCATCACCCAGGTCAATTCTCTACACAGGAAAACAAGCAACCGATCACAAAATGATGTAGTCATTGACCAGAACACTGAGATGGATTCCCCATCCCTCTTGGAGTAGCATCCAAACTGGTGATCACACCCTACAAGGTTTGATAGCATCTGATTCATGCCTATCTCCCTGACTTCATCTCTTACTACCTTTCCTCTTGCTCGTTCAACTAGAGCCACGTAGGCCTCTTAAGGTTCTTCAGATATGCCAAGCTTATTTGCTTCTGGATCTTTGCACTTGTTATTAACTCTGCCAGAAATGCTCTTCCCTCAGATTCTGCTAGTTCATTCCCAGCCTTTGTTCTGGTCCATAATTAAATGTCACATCTTTAGCAAGCCCTGCCCTGATCACCTGATCTCAAAGCACTACCTCTCCTCATCACCTGGCCATTCTCTGTTACTCTATTCTGCTTTAATTGTCTCCTTGACATTCATCTATCTGGTATTTAATTATATACTGATCCATTTACTACTCTCCAACTAGAATATAAGCCTCATGAAAACAAGAAATTTATCTATAGTGTTCATCTTTGATGTCTTACTATCAGGAGGATTACCTGGCATGTAGCAAGACCTTAATTAATATTTACTAAATAAATAAATAAACATCATTGTTTTTTTTCACTGTCTTGTAAAAGCTAGAGCATGCGCATGTACGTGCGCGCGCACACAGAAACACACACACACACACACACACACACACAAAACCTGCTGTGGTCAGATTACACTTAAAGTAATGCATGTAATTCTGGGTACACTGTAAAAGATTGAGGAAGCCAGATACTTACTCTGAAAAGAAGAAAAAAATGATTTATGGAGAATATAATGAAAAATTCATTGAAAACCTGAAAATCTGCTACTTGAAAGAGAAGTGAATAGAACATGGATAGAGCCCAGGTAAATGAAAATTTTGGAATAAAAATTACAGAAAAACAGATTTTAGGTCCTTTATAAGAAAGGACTCCTAACAGACATAAACAACCAAAAATAGAATGGGATACATTTTATGTGGAATAGTGAGCCCCCTCGTCATTTAAGGTGTGCAAGTACAGCCTAGACAACCAGTAATGGGAACAGCTATAGAAAGGGTTTTAGCATTAAACAGGTAGTTGTGGGAGATGGTCTGAGTGGTCCCTTCCAGTCCCAAGGTTCTCTGATACATGTCCCGTCCATGTTATCGCTATTCAGAATACTTCTGAGAGTCTTTCTTACAAATTGCTTTCAAAATCTGCGACTCATTCTTTAGAATATATTCATTAATGACAACTTCAAGTCCACAGGAAAAAGTGAGGAGTAAAGCTTATTACTACATTTTCTGTTTTTTGTTTTTTATTTTTTTGTAAAAATGGTTGTGTGTGACTGTAATATAGCCATTTTATTTCAGCATGACTTTTCAAGTCCATTTTCAAATAAGAATTTCCATATTATTTTGAGAAAGGATAGAATTGTTGAAAAAACTCTTTTCTAAGATTCTTCTTTAGAAGAACAAAATTATTTGAACTTGCAAATTCTGCTCTGTGTGAATAAAAAACACACAATGGAAGATCCTAAGATCATCAAATTACATTATAATCTCACCTCTTATATAACGTTCATTAACATCCATAGTATATACACAGTGCCTTAACTAAATATCTCATTTTAACTCTTTCATAACATATTTCTAACAATAATATTATTAGTTCCTCCATTTTGCTGATGTGTAAATTGAAGATCATAGATGTTATGTAGTGTTATCCATAGTGACATAGCAAATAAAGGATAGCGTGCAGACCAAGTCCCAAACTGATGCCAGGTTCACGGTCATATTTTTCACCCATGCTCTTCTAGAATGAAAACCTTCACCAACACTGCAGAATTCCAGGCCCTATTGAAGGTACATAGAAGAAATAATTCTGGGAGGTTTATTTTTTATTTCCCCTCAAGCTGTGTAATAAAAAGCCTCCTATTCAGCTTCCTTGGACTGTTCCAGCTATAAAGCACTATAAAAATTATGAAAATTATTCTCCTCTCCCATAACGTGGGCCTCTTCTTGCCAGTGTGTGGAAGGCAATGATGGACTTTTCACACACTTTATAAATTGTCACACCCTTGTTATTTCATTCCAAACTGTATTTACATTCCATAGTTTTATGTTAGCTTGGGTTGCTAACCCCCACATTTATTCTAAACTTAATTGAATTTTTATTACTCATGATGAAACTGCTGTTTTTGCAATTTGCACAATATTTCTCTACTGTAGGTTTTCATAACATACAATTATACTTGAATCAGAGCCTGGGGCAATTAATTATTAATGAATGGAATAAAGGTATTAATGTTTATCTGTAACAAATGAGAGAATACATTTGATTCCCTCATTTGTCACAGTATGGCCTGGATTTTGATGCCCTTTCTTTCCCTTAAATCAGTAAATTCCAATTGAGGGTTACCATAGATAGATTAGGTAATACTGAGAGACCTTCTAAATCAAGTTTTCTGTATTTATGTGTATATCTGTATCTATCTATTGATAGACAGGTAGATACACATACATGCATGCCTATATATATAGATATGCATACAAACATATGTATACATATATACGCATATACATACATGTATATATGTTCATATATATGTATTCATACATATACGCAGTGTTTTGCGTTGACTTTTTCAGTAGATCCACTTGTGAAGCAGGGACACTCGTCTAATCTCTTAGTTTTAAATATGAAGAAACTAAAGCCTAGAAATTTTAAGTGACTTACCCAGGATCACAAAACTTGTAGGTGGCAAAGCCAGTTCTCAACCCATATAGCTCACTGATCTGTCCACAAAAACCGAGTGCTCGGGAGCTGACGGTAATGGTCCCATGTATTTAGGGCTTACTCTGCACCAGCTACTTTGAATGAATTACTCCATTTATTCCTCAAAACAGCCCAGTGGGGTAGATATTAATTCACTCATTACAGTAAAAAAACAAAACTATTACAGAATCTAAAAACAACAACTAAAACAAAAACTCAGACTGTGAAAAGTTAAGTAACTGGCCACATAACTTCTAAATGGCAGAGCAGTAACTTCGAACCATGTCTTCTGACTCTTATTTCAGTTCTCCAATCTCATCTTCATTACATTTTTCCTCCTTGATAAGAAAAAGAAAAAAGTGTTTAGTTGACAAAAATCAAATAAATATTGCTTAAAATGTAAATATCTACTCAGATAATTGTCTGCTCTTCTTTACTTCACCTTCCTCACCCCCAACTCCATCCAAACAACCAAAGCTCATTGCACTGGCTACGGGGAGGGATATAGAACAGGACACATGGGAACCATAACTTGGTATATCCTAAGTGTCTGTTACATGATGTTTCAAAATTCCTGGTTACCATGTTTCATGAAACACGTATGCATTTTCCAAATACAATTCCTTATAGATTTAGATTAATTAAAAATTTTAAGTATCCATAATGTGTGAAATGCTTTTATGTATGCTATTATGTGTAATTGTCTCAATTCTATATGAAAGATGGTTTTATTCTGCTTATGCAAAAAAAAAAAAAAAAGAAAAATGGTGGCTTGAAGTGCTTAAATGCCTTTGAAATCTCACAGCTGGTGAATGGTAGACCTCATAGTCAAACGCCAGCCTTCTAATTCAAGGTCCAGTGCCTCCTTACCTGCTGTGTTGTCCACCCGAGGTTAGCACACCTTTGAAGTTAGGGTGACTCACCTCTGCCATCAAGCTTTGCTATTATGGTTCATATTGGAACTCCTTTTCTGAGTTCCTATAATGGTTGCTATGTCTGTAAGGTCAGCTCTATTGCCTTTCTAACTCCGATCAAGTCTAATTCAGGGTCACGTTTCCAGACCAGAATACATCTCTTTCTTTTTTGCATTTACATTGTTATCTGGCAGGCTCTAGGGTTATGGAAGTGAGGCATCATCCTTGGTGCTGCTGACTATTTGGGAGCTGGTCCCGGTCATGATTATGAGAAAGGCTCAGACTTTGACTAAGGCAGGCAATCCAAGGTTATGAGATGCCTAATTCAAAGGTAAAAAGGAATAGTTTACTTAATTGTATAACTGCTTATTTTCACAGCACAGCAAGATTAACACAAAAACAAGTTTCAGAAAATCAACTATATATAAAGTTGTAGTTAAGGTATCAGAACTGCTGGTGAATCAGAGAGAAAGTACTGCTTCAGTCGCATCAAGTACTGTGAAAAGCAGCTGAGAAGCATCGCTTCATTTTCAAAACCCTGGATTATAACAATCGATGTAGCTCTACAACATTAGAGGATAATTTTCCTCCATCAAAGCCCTGTCAGTGTTGGAATAAGTGGGTGTGTCATTAATTAACCTATCATCCTCTAGTTCCAAATCCTTTCATAGTCTGCTCTGTGATGCTATGGTATCGAACACATTTCTCTTTCGTCAAGTGGTTCTCTGTTAGGTTTTTGCCAATGGGGCGGGGAGGGGGGGGTGCTAGAGAGAGGTAAGAAGGCAAGAAGCAGGAGAAAGAAACTGATTCATTCAGTTTTGCATCCAGTTATTGTGTCTCCTCAGCAACAGCTCTTGCTTCAGCAAGCAGCGGCTGGTCCACTTTCCAGTTTCTCCCAGCAGTCTGAACCAGCCTTAGCTGTGCCGCATCAGAGATAACAGCAGCAGCTGAGCCACACACCCTCCTCAGAGGTCTGAGTGACAGCCCATCCTCTGAGCTTCTAAGGCATCAGCGCCAGTGGGAAGCACCTCTTGAGAGATATGGTCTCAGATCAAGAACCCCTCCTCCAGGCTTCTAGGTTCTGGCAACCCCAACATCTTTGCTTTGTCTCTCCAGCCATAACGATGATAGATGCTTCAGTTACTCTCTGTGCTAACTTAGTGTTTCCTGCTGGTTTTCTAGTCTCCCAACCCCTGTTCCACCAATTCTGGACATTAAATTCTCTCAGAAAAATAAATATTGGTTTTGTGTTCCTGACAGGACCCTGCTGAGTTCACTGGGTCCGCAGTATCTAATTTGGGTTTCCACTGGGGTAGCCAGAACTGCCTTCTCCTCCATGGGGAATGGTTAGGCTGAGGTTCTTCAGTTACCTCACCTCTAGTTACCTTCCCTTTGATCATTGCTTCTCCACAGGGATCCGGGCTGACTCAAGGTTGCTCCCTGCTGGTTTAAAGTGGATAGCTGGTAGTAGGTGATGGAAAGCGGCTCTCCCCATGGAGTTCAGTGGCCAGTTTGGATGAAAATCAGTCTCTGAATCATTATAGACCCTACTTCCTTATACCCAATGAGCCCATCCAAGCTTTCCATCATTTGATTTTGTGACACTATCACCCTTCATCTCCTTAAGAGTCATTGTAATTCATACACATTAAAGTCAATTTTCTTTGAAAATGTTATGAAACTCTAGAAAGTAAATGAGACACTTTTAAGAGTGACACTCACATTCCTCTTAATAAGGAGCTCGATTCTCTTTCTTTGGTGAATGAGGACTATCGAACACGCCAACGCAAGTAGTTATCAATTAAACTGAAGCCAAGGGTCTGAAAAATATTAGGGCCACACTCCCACAATTACCACCACCTCCTTCTGAATTCACTTTGGCAAGAGGAGAAAATAGGGCTCATTCTGCTCATTTTCTTTCTAACAAAAAACCTGAATTGAAGATGAAAGGATGCCAGTCTGTTTTCCATTTATGGGAAAGATAGTGAGAAATAGCCACCAGGAACTCCTATTTTATTATGAGAGAAGTTAGTGACTTGAAGAGAATGCTCTTTTTTTAATAGCTGATCATTTGAAATACATTTAAGATTTCATTCCCAACCATTTAAAATCCATTTTCTTAAAGAAATAATAATTTATGGAAGATTAAAATAAAATGTATTTTCAGGTGTATTTTCTATGTCACCCCCCCCTCCCAAGAGGAAGGACTCAGCATAAGATAATATCAGCTCATAAGGGTTTTAAATAGTCATTAAGAGAAAGTATTTGAACTAGCGAGATGAAAACCATCACTTCACTGTAAGTTCATGTGGCATTTACCACAACTTTGATGTTTTATAGTATCTAACAATGGCACGTTTATATTTTTGTAACGAAGGCGCTAGTCTTACAACCTGCTTTGGTCTCAGCTGCCGTTAACTCCGTCACAGGGTTACAGCCGCTCATACCTCCCCTGTTCTCTTTGGCAGGAAGTTCTTTTTGATTTACTGAGTTTTCTCCTGTCTAGCAGCAGAGAACAGACTCAGAACTTTTTGGTTTCTTACCGTGATAACTCCTGCTTTATTAAATCCACACAGTGGTATTGGGGAGAAAAATTCTGCTGTTAAATTTGGATAAAAATCTGGAAATTCTATTTGCAGGACAAGAAAATAAGCTAGATGTGGAGACCTCTATGGCAGGGTCTCATCCTCTGTGCTGATTTAGAAATGGGATTTCTTATAGAGCCTTCTAGTCACGGCACTTCTCGCTTATTGAACTTCTTCGATGATTTGAATTAAAGGAATGTTATTTCACAGAAGCATTTGATGTTTAGTACCATTGAGTGGAGAGAGGGGAACGGATACTGATTTCTTAAGGGTAGACTGCAATGCTGGTGAGTATGTACCTAGATCTGAGCGTGTGGCCAAGGAATCACTCTTTAAGCGTGTGTGGAACACACATGGACTCAAGATACTTGAGCTTTATGCATCTCACATAAGTATGAAAGACCCCACATGAGGCTCTTAGCAATATGTGTCAGTGTCAAGAGTGGGAAGGGAAGGAGGAAGGAAGACTATCAGATTTTCTCTTGACCTGGGCCTCCAAATATTTGGGAGGGGTCTGTCTGCCACATTCACTATTTGCAGATTTGCCTAATAAATAAATGGGACAGATGACTCTATAATCCAGCACATAGAAAATGCTGAGTAGTGAACCAGAATGTGTTTTTCAAGGAAAAAAATTACAAGAGAAACTTAATCGTTGTAATTTTAATACTAATCATTGGGGAGGCAACATGAAAAAAAACTCAGCAAATAATTTAAAAACCTAATGCATTAGTTGCTAATTCTGAAATTACACAAGCTGAGATGGGAGCAGACTGCTGTCCTAATTAAAGCCTTTCTTTAAACTGGAGGACCGTTATGAAACTAAAATCTTCTGTATTGATCTATAACTGCTACCTACAGGTACTGCAGCTGGCTTAAGGAAAGGAAAGGATTCTTGTTTGTATTAAACCTCACTAAAAAAAATGTTTAAAGTAAAAGAAACACATACTACAAAGCCACACACACACACACACACTCACACATGATGGGGTGGAGTAGAAAGTTCACTGGATAGAAAACAAAAAATCTGGGAAAATCATCTTCCATTAAGTTGTATGGATTTGGATAATGTATTTATTTTCTGAGTTTCAGCTGAGCAATATGTTACTTGGTAACAACAAAAAGAATGATGGGGATGGGAAGTTGTTGGAGAGGGTAGGTCACTGAGAGGGTGTGTCAGCTGGTTGACATGAGAGCTGGACCAGGGAAATGAGAGGCTCCTTGCCCCATTCCCTGTCCATTGAATGAAAGTTCCACCCACCAGTCCCACCCTCAGGTTCATCTCAAGGATGCAGCCTTGAGAGAGTAAGGTGTTGTTGAGACCATCTGGAGAATATACATGACTGAATCCAATTAAGCCATTATTAACATTTTAAGATTCTGGCAGACAGGTACAGAGATTTACTGGTCTTGTGACTCCCCTCTCCCCCGACCAAAGACAAGCCTCATATGTAACTCCCTTGCTTATTAAAAGTGCCATCTACCAATTTGGAGTGCCCTGCCTCTTTCCTAGGTTTCTTCTTGCCCTCTGTGTATAGGGGCAAGTTTGCAAACCAACAAAGGTTTAAAAATAAGTGATTAGGAAGGTTTGAGTCAAGTTCTGCCTCTGCCTCTACTTCTGTCTGTATTTGAACTTGGACACATCATTTAACCTCACCTTGCACCTCTATCTTCTCACCTGAAAATTAAGAGGGTTAGACTAGATGAGGTCTGAAATCGTATTAATGTGTTGTTGAAATATACGATGAAACATTTACCATATATTCATGACAAAAATGCAAGAAAGACAAGCAAATGAGCTAATCAATTTTTTAGCACATTTACAGAATGCCTGCTATTTATTCATTGCAAATAAGTCTTCCATTTGTAACACATTGAGTTCAGGAGGCTAGATATTTGAGACAGATGAATTTTGATGAAAAGAAGAAAGGTAAAGCACAGGTTTCACTAACTTCCAAACCAAAACCCAAATCTTTAGTATCATTTCCTAGTCATTAATATTAGTAGCATTTCCTAGTCATTAATCACCTCCAAACTTTAAATAGCAAATAAGACATAGTGTTTTATAGAAATAAAATGACCGCTATCTTCTTTAAAAAAATTCACTGTGTTGGTTACAAACTGTAATATGGATGAGAAGAAATCCTGTTTCAAAAATATAATGAGCACTGGTGGTAAACTATTATCAGGTCTGATGTCAAAGACAGTAAGTCACCTGTTCTCCTGGTGATATATGCTATTTCACCATCCTCACATCCTATGTCCAGAGAAGTGAACTGCGTCCACTCACATACGCTAACATCTCCTCTTGGTTGGCTCATTTATAGAGAACGAGGTCTCAAGCAAATGCCTCAAATAACCCACATGAACTCACTGTTGAAAAATATAAGGTACATTACTGAATAGTATTGAAAAGTGGCAAGCTTTTTTTTTCAGTTGCTTCACAAGAAGCTCCA
>NW_011888885.1:3779326-3786502 GCF_000151845.1 Pteropus vampyrus
CTAGGTTTCTTCTTGCCCTCTGTGTATAGGGGCAAGTTTGCAAACCAACAAAGGTTTAAAAATAAGTGATTAGGAAGGTTTGAGTCAAGTTCTGCCTCTGCCTCTACTTCTGTCTGTATTTGAACTTGGACACATCATTTAACCTCACCTTGCACCTCTATCTTCTCACCTGAAAATTAAGAGGGTTAGACTAGATGAGGTCTGAAATCGTATTAATGTGTTGTTGAAATATACGATGAAACATTTACCATATATTCATGACAAAAATGCAAGAAAGACAAGCAAATGAGCTAATCAATTTTTTAGCACATTTACAGAATGCCTGCTATTTATTCATTGCAAATAAGTCTTCCATTTGTAACACATTGAGTTCAGGAGGCTAGATATTTGAGACAGATGAATTTTGATGAAAAGAAGAAAGGTAAAGCACAGGTTTCACTAACTTCCAAACCAAAACCCAAATCTTTAGTATCATTTCCTAGTCATTAATATTAGTAGCATTTCCTAGTCATTAATCACCTCCAAACTTTAAATAGCAAATAAGACATAGTGTTTTATAGAAATAAAATGACCGCTATCTTCTTTAAAAAAATTCACTGTGTTGGTTACAAACTGTAATATGGATGAGAAGAAATCCTGTTTCAAAAATATAATGAGCACTGGTGGTAACCTATTATCAGGTCTGATGTCAAAGACAGTAAGTCACCTGTTCTCCTGGTGATATATGCTATTTCACCATCCTCACATCCTATGTCCAGAGAAGTGAACTGCGTCCACTCACATACGCTAACATCTCCTCTTGGTTGGCTCATTTATAGAGAACGAGGTCTCAAGCAAATGCCTCAAATAACCCACATGAACTCACTGTTGAAAAATATAAGGTACATTACTGAATAGTATTGAAAAGTGGCAAGCTTT
Source organism: Pteropus vampyrus (assembly GCF_000151845.1). Classification (NCBI taxonomy): domain Eukaryota; kingdom Metazoa; phylum Chordata; class Mammalia; order Chiroptera; family Pteropodidae; genus Pteropus; species Pteropus vampyrus. Next base: position 3,780,245 of record NW_011888885.1, read on the forward strand.
TTTTTTCAGTTGCTTCACAAGAAGCTCCATTGGTCTACATTCAGTATTTTGCAAGCGACCCAAATGTCTACCTGCTTATTGTAGGCAGAATAATGCCTGCCCTCACCTTAAATCCACACCCTAATCTCTAGAACCTGTGACTGTGCTCCTCACATGGCAAAAGGGATTCTGCAGATGCAATTAAATTAAGGATTTGAGATGGGAGATGATCCTGGATTATCCAAGGGGCCCAATGTAATCACAGGGCCCTTATAAGGGAAAAAAGGGAGTTAGGGAGTGAGAGAAGGAGACGTGATGATGGAAGCAGAGATTGGAGTAAAGCCATTGCTGCAAGGGAGCCATGAACAAAGGAATGTGGACAACTTCTCAAAGCCTGAAAGAGCAAGGAACAGATTTTCTTCTCGAGCCTCCAGAAAGAACGCAGCCATCCAGACAACGATGATATTGGCCTCATAAAACTCATTTCAGACTTCCAATCTCTAGAGCTATAAGACCAAATCTTTGTGTTGTTCTAAGCCACTCCATGTATAATGTTTTGTCACAGCCACAACAGGAAATGCATACACTGCATGAAGACCTCAACCTGCCTGCTGAATAGCAGACTTCTAGTCCCCTTTTGAGGTTCTCCCTCCTAATAACTCCTGAAGAGTCCCTACGGGGATGACGCATCTGTGCTCACAATCCATGTCATCACCATGGTCTTCACCATCACCCACTTCTTTCTTCCATATAGTTCTCTATTCTGCAATAGTCCGCTCTTTGTGTCACACTCTGCAGTTTGAGGTACCACCAAGAGCTTGCTCCTGTTCCTTCTACCATCTCCACATTGGTTTTAGAACTGCTGCAATCCCCCTTACCACTGTAGCCCAAGGGTTGGCACAGAAATTTTCCCACAATAAGTTACAGTGTTTATCAGTAGTCATCTGAATTGACAGCGGAAAGGAAGAATATTCAGAGCTTAACTTTTAACTAGTTACTAGAAATGATTACTCTCAGATAACTGAATCACATGCCAATCTTATTGGTTTCCCTTGGCATATGTTCCTGCCTCACTATAAGGCTTCCTTCCTGCCTAGTTCACAGTCCACATCTTAGTGGCAGATTCCAGCTTTCTTCTTGCCATTAAACATGTGCCTGAGTAGCCTCCTTGGCTGCTCATCCTAACTCAGTGAAAAGGAAGTATTCCTTGCTCAGCTCCACTCTAAGGCTTATCTTCCAAATCCTCATTTCTGTCCCAAAATGTGCCTCTCTCTAGGACTGACTGGATAATTTCTGCTACTTTCAAGAAAAATCTCCCCACTCAATAATAGGGGAGCATATCTTATGTCCCCAACAGAATAATTACATTACAACATAATATTCCAATACCTGTAAGATAGATAAAGATACAGATATATTAGAACTACTTTACACAACAGCTTCCAAGTTAAAGAAAGAACAATTGAGAAAGAAGGTGGATAAAGAACCCAATGGATTTTAATATTGTTCTCTCCTGGGGAATGCAACTGTAATCCCTTGCTTTCTATGGGACAGCTGGAGTTGGCCGTCATACTTGGGCTCAGCTAATATTTTCTGTTATATGTGCAACATACTTGCACTGAGTTTGTAGTGGACAAATGTAGAACAGAAAAGAGACAAAAGACAAAGGCAGATATAATAAAGATTCTTTGTAGTTAAGACTTGTACAAGCTCGTTAAAATATAAAAATGCTAGAATAAATATTTTCTAGCTTCACAGAGTTCCCCGCCCCCCCATGTCTTTTGTTTGTTTTGTGGGTTAAAAAATAAGCACTTCAAGAGTAAGGACAGAAGTTTCCTACTTACATGTTTTTAATGAGTTACTTTCTGAATTAAGATGGAGATTTTCTTAGAAAACAGGTTAAGCCTAGAAATGACTCAAGAAAATATTGGTTTTTTTCTTCTGGAAAATTCTTACAGAAACTCAATGTTGAGGAACTATTGTGTTCAGTACTGTATTTCAAGAACAGAATTGGCATGTAGCAGGCACTCAGATTCTTTAATTGGAAACCTTCCATTACTCCTAATCTCCAGTGATCTTTTCTTTCTCCCATTTCTACAGTAGTTAAATTCTTACTCATAAGTTTAAAACATTCTACAGTAGTTAAATTCTAAACTGCATAATCTGCCATTACATTTCATCCTGCCTTTAATTTACTTCTAGCTGTGTCATGTGTGGACCTAGGCTCTACCTAAGTACAAAATGACCTTCTCAAGAGGATACTTTCATTTTACAGAGCATAAGAGGAGACGTTGTAGCATGGCCTCTGAGTTTGGAATGCCTGGCTATGACCTCTAAACTACTAATTAGTAGCTGTCAGCTTGGGCAAACAGCTACTCTGGGCCTCTGTTGTATCATCTGCAAAATATAAGTAATAATATTTCTCTCATATAGATGTTATGATGAGTTAATAATTCATGTAAGGCATTTGGCAATACCTGGCACATAGAAAACGATACATGCATGCAACTATTTTTACTTAAACAAAAACTATCATGAGTTGATAGTTTTTATTTTTGCGCTGTTTTTAAATTGAAAGTATATGGTGGCAGAGAATGGATTAAATATTTCTGAGAGGGCTGAAGGTGAGTGTACAGGCTGAAAAGGGGAAAAATAAGTATTATTTTTCTGGCATTGGCTCTTAAGGCAAAATGTAGATGCGGATATAGTCTGTAAGCTTTTTGAAAGCAAGGATTATAGGTTTTCAATTACAAAACTCCAGCATCTTGCCACAGTGCTTGACATATATAAGGCATGCACTTAATATCTGCATAATTCGTTAATAAATAAATGGGTCGTGGTATAAAAATCCAGGCACCCTGTTTCTGCTTCCAGAGAGCGCTCTCCTGCTAGCTACAAATTTGGCTCCCAAATGCAGAAGGGTAGGTCATTGTCCTTGCTTCCAAACCCTCGCTAGGTTGGAATCTGTTCATCTTTGGCAATCTGCTGTTTTCTCTCCTTTCAGAAAGTCCTCTCTTGAGGCGGACTTTCAAGGCACGGAGAAAAACAGCCTCCCACACGTTTCTCAAATGGGCTAATTCTCACTATCTCATATTCTTTAATATTCTGAGGTCTCGGTGTCTTTCCTGCTGAGCCTCGAGCTCTCTACATGAGAATCCTGGTCTTTCTACATCTAGGCCTAGATTTTTAATGCGTTGACCACCTGGAGTCCTTGGCCATCATCTCAGAAAACAGATCCCTCGGCCACACCTCCTTCTTAAAGAGGAGGCAAGTCTGCCGGCGGTCCTTTTTTCGAATCTCTGGAGGCAGCAGGACCACGCAGCTGTGGCTCCCAAAGTCTGCCCAGCCCAGGAGGCTCCTGTTGTTCGGCTCCACTCCTTCCCACATAACCCCCCGCCGCCCCAGCCACTCTGCAAAAAGCCTCGCCAGACTCCCGGGCAGTTGGAGGCAGTTCAAGAATCCTGGGAACGCTGCAGTGTAACTCTTTTGGCTCCAACACCACCCTCAGATGTCACACAGCGTGGAAGACTCGCTCAATTGACTCTGTGCGGATTAACGGTACCTTCTCCTTCCTCTCTATGCGTCCACGCTTTTTTGCGATTATTAGACCGAGACTCACACTGCAATGGCTTCTAAACATCAACAATAAAAATGTGCAAAAAAAATCCCCTGCGGGTTACGTGTGTGTTTGCATTTGTTGTGTGTCCATCCGCGCTTGTGCAAAATCTCCAAACGTCACAGTTTGCAATTCGGACAAGCGCGCCGAAGAATCCGAGATCTTCCCAGGGATTCCCTCTTCCTGCCTCCTCTGCTTCAGCACTCTGAGAGGTAGGTCTGGGGCTTTCTCAAACCGCCGCTGCAGCTATAGACGCGACACGTAGCAGCTGCGACTTCCCCTCTTCTTTCGCTCCCAGCCCTCTCCTCAGTCCCGAGCGCAGGGTTTCCTTCCAGTTCCCCCGCATTTGCAGTGCAAGCGGCTGACCAGGGAAAAGTGCTTCCCTGGCCTGCTGGTCGCTAGACCCCCGGACCCGCGGGACTCCGAGCTCCAGCCTGGGCGGTGGGTGGTGCTCCCGCCGCCCCCACCTTCCCCTGGGGACCGAGAAGCCGCGCGCTGGGCGTGTGTGCGCGCGCGCGCGCGGAATTGGTGGGGAAACCTTCTGTGGAAGCAGCAGAGTGTCGCGGGCAGAGAGCATTCTGGAGCTCAGCAAAAGCCTCCAAAGCATTTGAGCTTCCCGAAAGAAAAAAAAAAAAAGACTAAAAAGGAAAGAAAAGAAGGGAAGCCCATTCCCCTAAACTACGGGTTTCCAACAGTCTTGGATCCTCCCGGAGCTGGGCAGAGGCGCAATTGGCCGGGGCCGCCGCTCGCACCCGGAGTTGAACAGACGCTTTTTCCCCCCTTTCGGGTGGAGGGAGGTGAGGGACTTGCAGGCAAGAGTTGCACCTGCTCTAGGAACCTGCAGAGAGAACTCTGGGGTAAGTAATGTTCTGGCATTGGAGCGGAAAGGGGAGGGAAGTGGGGGGGGGGGGAGAGGGACAAGAGGGAGAGGGCAGGGAATGAATTATGCAAAAAAAGAAAAAGAAAAAGAAAAAATCCCCAATATTCCGCAGCAGAGGGAGAGCACAGCTCGACACTCCCAAGATGAGTCCTGCCTGGGGCTCCCGCGCCGAAATGGTTGGCGCGAAGTTCTATTAGAGGAGAAGAGAAACTCCCCAAATCCCCGAGGGTGGCAGAGGCAGCCGGGGCGGGGCGGAGTCGCAGCCGGACTGGGGCCCAGGCGGCTGCCGCGGTGGCCCGAAGCTCCGACGCCCAGCGCTCTCGTCCTCCCAATGGCCTCGAGGAGCCTCACCTCCCCACCTCGGCCTTCCGCCTCCGCCTCCGGGCGCTGGCGGCCGAGCTCCCGTGGGGACTACAGCTGCGGCCAGAACGCTCACCTGGCCGAGCCTCCCCCCCTTCCTCCCGCCCCCACCTGCCCTCCTCCCCTCGGAATCAGGAAGCGTCGGGATCCGTAGGCGAGGAAATAACGACCCCTGCAGTTGCATTGCGGAAAATCGCGGCGGCGGCGGCGGCGCTAGTCGCTGGCGATGGTAGCGAGGGTTCTGGGGAGCCCAGGAAAATAGCAGAGGAACCGAAAGCGCGCGCGCGACGTGGAGAGCCCGCGGGCCCCCAACGCGCCCGGGCCCCCGGCTCCCCGCCGTTCCCGCCGGGAGTCCGGAACGCGCCACCGGAGCCCGGCTCGGAGGCGGCGGGCCGCGCGCGGACTTGGGCGCAGGGCGGGTCGGCGGAGGCTGCCGGCGGCCGGCGGTTTCGGGCACTAATCCCTGCCTCTCTTTCTCTGTCTCCCTGTCTGCTGCGTCTGCTCCTCCTCCCCCCCGCCCCCCCGGAAGCAGGAGAACGGCCCCGGAGCGGAGCAGCCACCCTCTGACCATGGCCCGGTGAGGGGGGCGGACTTCGAGGGCAACTTGTCGCGGACTGCCTGGGCTCAGCCAGAGAGCTGCCAGCGGCCGGGGGCCCGGACTGCGCCGCGCGGCCCGGCGGGGGTCTATCGTCTATGTCTTCTTGGGGCGCCAGGCGGATCGGGGTCTCGTTTTTGCAGAAAGAGCCGGGCGCTGGTGGCTTCAGGTGGCTGCCGCCGCCGCTGCTAGTGCTGTTTCCGCCGCTCCGGCGAGGAGCAGAGACGGGCGAGCGGGGACACCTCCGGGGCAACGAGGCATCGGACATGTGTCAGCACATCTGGGGCGCACATCCGTCGAGCCCGAGGGGAGATTTGCCGGAACAATTCAAACTGCGATATTGATCTCGGGGGTGACTGTGCCTGGCCGGCTGCCGGGTGGGAGTGCGAGTGTGCGCTCTCTTGGAAGTGTGTGCTCGTGTGTATATGTGTGTGCCGTGTCGGGCTCCCCCCTTCCCCCCCTGTTTTCCCGTCGAGTGATGCACTTGGAATGAGAATCAGAGGATGGAAATAGTCTGGGAGGTGCTTTTTCTTCTTCAAGCCAATTTCATCGTCTGCATATCAGGTATGGGACGCGCTGGAGTCACGGGCGGGTTTGTGTTACGTTATAGTGTTTGGAATGTTTGGGGTTTTATTGTGTGTACGACACTCTAGTTGCCTCGCGGGGTTGCGGGGGGAGGGGAGTGATGGCAAGAGACCCTTCCAGCTCTGCGGTTTGCTGCCTTCAGAATTAAAAACCTAAGCCCAAGGGAGGGATGGGCGTGTGTGTGTGTGTGTGTGTGTGTGTGTGTGTGTGTGTGTGTGTGTGTGTGTGTGTGTGTGTGTGTGT
>NW_011888885.1:3786797-3842481 GCF_000151845.1 Pteropus vampyrus
GATGTCCTGGCTCAGGCTCACTGACCTCAGGCTACTTGTGCCAGTCTGTGGTTTTAGCAGCTAATGGGAATCCAGTTGAGGTGAATGAGGTAGGACTTGTGCCTGCCTACACCTGTGTGTCTGTGCCTTGGAAGGGATTCTGCTTTCCAAGCAGTGTCTTTGTTGGCGCAAGGAGTTGGGGGTATGAAGGGGAACTGTGAGAAAAAGCCCTAGGATCAATAGTATTCCACAGTTCAGTTCAGTGCCTCCTCCTATTGACAGTGCCCCGCACCCCCATTTCCCTTCACATTTGTCGTTTAGATACCCCGGGTAAGGCCCATTTGTAGTGCTCCCCTCTGCCTGCATTCCCTCTGCAGAATTGGGGACTCAGCCAACTTCCCATGAAGTCACCAGAAGAGGAGAGAGGAGCCTGCCCCCGTGAGCAGCCACATTTGAGCAGCAGTGGGGTGCAGGGTTGTTACCTTCATCTTCCTGCAACCCAGCCGGTCCCCACTCTCTAAGTCAGACCTGGTTCTGGATATTGAAAACCCTCATCTGCCCAGTTCCAAATACCACTATTTGGTTTCAATGTTCTCATAAGGCAGGAATAGAAAATCTTTGGTTCAAAATCATTCTATTTGGGGCTTTGCCACCCTCCTAAGAAAGTTGCCTCTATAATACCTTAGAGATGTGTGATGTACCTGGCAGATAATAAAAAGTGCCCTAAAATCCCCTGGTGAGATCTCTTACCTTATCCTACATCGAAGGAAAAATTCCCAAGTGACTTATAAAGATTTATATCAGACATATGTCCAGGAATGGACTGGGTGGCATCTTACAAGGCCACATTTTATATCTTTCTCTTTTCTACATGTCCATTTCAAACTCTCTCTTGTTCCGTAATATTTCACTAGTTATAAAACAGCCATTCCTTACCTCCCTCCAGCATCATAAATAATTTTCAGATGAGAAAACCATCTGAGTTCTTTTAAGATTTACAAAGGGTTAACATCATCGAGGCTCTGGATACCCGCTTCCCCCAGCATCCTCTGTTTCCAGCCCCTACCCTGCATTTGGTCAGTCATCACAGGGGACCCAGCTAAGAATGGGTCTGTTCTTAGCCTCTGAAAGAGGCATTAGTGGTTTACCTGTCACGGCTATACTTGGTTTGGTGTATCAGCAACTAAATTATATAAATAGAAGCATTAGGAGGGGCTTATTTCCAACCCAGGAGGGGTGCTATGGAGTACGTGGCCTTTCGCATGTATTTACTAAATAATCATCATTGCTATGTAATGAGAGGATAAACGTGTTAGTGAAATTGCTAGCTATTAGCTAAACACAGACAACTGGGTTAGCATTCCAAATGCCTAGTTAGGATCTGCATTAATTTGCACTTTATGAAGACATTTAGGCAGAGATGCACCATTATGTACTCTAAATTTATACATCCATTAACTTAACTTTAAAAGGCCATCCTTTCTTAAGGGCCAAGCTGACCTCCGCCCTCCATAAGCAGAACTACTCATTCAGTGATGTCCACGTATGTCACATTTCTAATTAGTAATATAATTACGACTCGCAGTTTGGGAGACTTTCCTTCCCCCACCCCCCGCCGCCCCCATCTGGCAGCCTTAAGAGGTACAGGAATGCAATGCACTGAGACTGAATAATTGTGTCTCAAGGAGAGTTTAGTAGGTCTTTCATTTCTGTTTCCATGATTTGCAGTTTTAATTTACTCATGACTGAGCTCTACCGAAAGGAACATAACCTCTGATCATAGAACCTAGTAAATCTTAAATTTAAAAAGAAACTAAAAACAAAACACCTCTCTACCATCTTTGGATAAATCGCCCCACCCAAGAAATGGGTACTAACTCAGACTGAGTTACCAGGCATCAATGTTTGATGCATTGATAGGGTTGGTTTCATTACTGAGGAATATCAAAGTAGAAAAGACCAGCAAAAGTCTGCAGTGTAAATATTTTGCAGAAGGAAAATTTTGGTAGTAGATCTGGCCTGCAGAAGGTATTTTGACTGAATTTCAGTTGGTCACATTTGCTTTCAGGAATACTCCGGTGCTTTGTAGCTTAGTGTTTTGCCTACCTTCACCCCACCCCATCCCCCAAATTAAAAGTATATGCGAGGAGTTTTCTCGCTGGGCCTGTGTAGGTATATTCCTTAAAATACAGAGACCTGGACTTGGTATATTTGATGGCTCTGCACTAATCATTTGGTTGTGATGAAGCTGTGATACATCCCAAGGTTGTTGATCCTGCAGGGTAATTGTAAGGAACAAAATACTCTTTGTAAAATGCCTAGTGGAGTGTGTAGAATGAAGTAATCACTTGCCACAAATGGGACTGGGGATCTGCTTGGCCAGGCTTAGCTAGCTGCTGGGGAAGTAGTATGTGTGCCTTTCATTTGAGAGATCATATCAATTTTGGCTACTTAAGGACAACACAGCTAGGCTGAAGAGGGAATGCCATGATCTGGGAGTTCTTGGGGCTTGACAGTAGATGCAGATCTCATTTCACTGAAAATGTAAGGCAGCCAAGATCTGTAAAGAGATGAGAGAGAAAAACTAGGATGCTTTTTCCCTGTGCTAGCAAGAGCACCATTGCATTTTTACAAAGCAGCTCAGATCAGTGAGAATGAATGCCCAGCAGTACCACAAGAGAATTTCCTGGTCCAAAACCAGCTGTCGATCTAATTTACACAATGCATCCTACTTGCCTATATGTAACTTCGCTTCTTTGTCAGTTTATTCATAATAGTAACAGCAATAACAATTAAAATTATGTGATGCTTTCACATATATTACATAACATTGCACATATTTTAACACATCAATTCTTAGAATTTGTAGGTTAATTTTATATATAAGGCAGCCAGAGCCCAAAGAAGTTCAGCTTGGAGGATTCACAGCAAAGTCCAAGTTAAAATTGAGTGTATCATTTATGTTTTGGTTCAAGATTTCTTTTAAATGTTTTTATTCAGTATTTTTTATTTTGATGTTCCAATTGAAAGAATAAATTGTGTTAAAGGGGTATAAGTCTTAGAGAGTTTGGAAGTGGAAATTTAGGATGATTGCAGTCTAGGGCTAGAAATAAGTTGGCATTTGAATAGTACATGACTCTGTCAATCAAACAGATGAGACTATTACCCAAGTTTGTCCCCAACATCTTGAGATAAGCAGTCCCTACAAGCAGGGAATATTTCATATTTCATACATTATTTTCCTTATCTGAAAAATAAAATGGTTTAACTTCAGCTTCTTTAAAGGTAGAAAAGGGATAAGTACATACCCCACACATTTGTTATATGAATTAAATGAGATAATGTATTCAATGATTTTCTCTTAGCACAGTTTTGAGGCATAGTAAGCTTGCAGTAATGTAATTATTTCTGATGAATCTGGCATTGCACGAGTTTGTGGGGCTATGATGGATAGAGCCTTTACCTTCTTTCTCTTGTTTAAAAGCAAAAACAAAATCAGCAAGAACATTTTGTGACATTGAACATGAATCCTACTTTCAAGGAGACCTTGGTGTAACAACTTTGAAATGTCTCTTAATTTTGTTGCTCATATTAATGAGACTGGCAGCATTAAACATTGGTGCATAGTCATGAGTGTCACCTACTTTATCCCTGTGAGCCCAATATTGAGGTGAGGCTTGGAAGGTTTAATGAATCACCTGGGAACAATGTAGTACTTATTACCCAGGGGAGCAACAGAAGTTCCTCTTTCTGCCTGTAAATTATGACTTGGTATAGAACCTAACTTTAAAGTGCTTTCCCAATGGCAAACTGCTGATGCTATCAATATGGCTTGAAATAGAACATTTCATTAAATAAATAAAATAGCCACACCCCAGTAAAGGACACTTATCTGATGATCTTATTAGCAATATGGTTTCTAGAAATCCAATTTCCCATGCGATGTCATATAGCCCAGTCACTGACAGATGCCGTCATCATATATGAGACTCTCCTGGCAGTGATATAAGAGTCTTCCTGAGTAATAAAAAAATCCCTGGTAGAAAAAGAAATGTTAGATGGGGAGACAGGATGGATTGCTATCTTAGGCAATCTAAAATCTCAACTTTTCACCTTAAATAAGCATTACGTATTTGGGCCTGGAGTTTAGGTCAACAAGAGATTCAGGCACCATTAAAAGTGTATGGTAGCAAGCCATTGTAGAAACAGTATGGATGTTAGAAGACCCAACCTGCCATCTAACTCTTCCTTAATTACCTGGATGACTTTGGCAATTCTCTTAGCCTCACAGTCTCTCAGTTTCCTCATCTGTAATATGAAAATTAAATCGTCTTTGCCTGTTTCGAAGAACTGTTTATCATATTATGGAATGATCCATGCTTAAGATATAGTTATAAAATCAAAGTTGAGATACATACACACAATGTAGAGTAACATAAAATAATGAGTAATGCTTAATTGTTAAGATACAGTTATAAAAGTAACGTTGTGATGCATAAACTATTGTGAGATAAAACAATAAGAATAATACGTAATTGTTTGATAAAGGACAGAAATGCTATAGAAGAGAGAAGTCTAGATCTGAGGGAAAAGGAGAATATTGGATAAGTATTGGAGGCTGGAGTAGAAGAGATGGAGGGGACCACATCAACAAAAGGAGAGGACTGAGTGAGGACTGTCTCAGATGGAATAAAAGATTCACTTTAGGAGATACTGGAAAGTTGGGGTGAGCCCACTTAAGGGGTTGTTGAATTGAGAGAATATGGAGTGTCCTAATATATTTAATTTTTTGGTGATTTTTATTTTTTCTTATTAGGTATCTTTGCATTGATTCAATGGACTGAACTTGGTTAAAATGTGTTTGAGATTCTAACATCTCTTTGGATTTTAAATTTGTGTGGCATGTCTCTAACTACTGTGCTTTGCATGGTTTGTAGCCTATTTGGATTATAGACAGTTGAGTTTTCAGGTGACTTCAACTTTCTTTTCTGTATAGTGGAGATGCTATTCCCAAAGTTGTTGATCCTACAGGGTAATTGTCAGGAACAAAACACTTTGTAAAATGCTTAGCATGGTGTCTGGAGTATAGTAACCCCTTTCCAAATTGCACATATTATATGAGAGTTATTATGGGCTTTGGAACCAAGATGGGCCTACATGTGCATCCTAACCTTCTGGATTCATTCTCTATGTGGTCTTGGAGAAGTTCCTTAAGTTCTCTGAGGCTCTGTAAAGTTTGCAAAATGAGGAGTGGAGAGAATGTACATAAAATCCTCCCAGAGTGCCTGGCACGTGGCAGTCACTCAGTGAATTGGAACTGCTCCCATAAGATTATCATCACCAACATCATCAATAACGATGCTGTTATTGACACTTTGCAACTGTTCCTGTAAATTCCAGTTAATTATTCAGTCATTTCTTCTTTGTTCAACAATATAGTGTTATCAGCTAACTGTGCCAGGCATAAGAATCATAACAATGAACAACACCTGGTTCTTGGTATTTGTAAGATGGTACATGTTGTGAGCTGAGGTGTATATAAGACACTATGGGAGTATAAAAGGGGAGCAGTTAACTCTGTTGTTGGTGGATGCAAGTGGGAAACGGGAAGGGCTTAGAGAGGAAGAAAACCTTTGAAACAGGCCTGGAAAAATATAAGAGATTTCATAAGAAAACAAGAAGAAGAAAAAAAAGACACACCATGAAGCAAGAATAGTATGTTCATAGCCAAGAAGTGAAAAAACATATGAAGTAGATGGGTTGAATTAAGTGACTGTATATAGGGCTAGAAAATAACTGGGGCTGATATGAACAAACTTGCAAGCTGAGGTAAGTTCAGATCATTACTTTTAGTTATGAGGAGCTAATATAGAGATAAGGAAACTTACATAATCATGTTTGTGTGCAATTTAATAAGATAATTCTGTACTTTGATTGCAATAAGCAATAATTTAGAAACCCAACTCCTTGTGTTCTTGCTCACAAAATCCATTTTTTTAAAAAAAGGCTGGCCTAATAGATTAAGTAGGCCATTAGTGGACATTCTGAGTAAAAGACTTAAAAAAAAAAAAAAAGACTATTATCCTATCTCTTAAGGACCTGATTTACCCTAGTCTTTGAGATTTGGTATTTTCATATTAAACAAATACAAATGTCTCCAATTTTGTACTTGAGTAATAACAACAACAACAGCAACAGCAGCAATAATAATAATAATAATAATAATAATAATAATATCATCTTTGGCATTCAGTGAAACCTAAGAGAAATGAATCATCCATGAATTCATTTGTGTTGTGAAGATTGTGTGCCAAGCAGTAGATGCACTATTTGACGTGAAACAGACACCTGAAGCACTGAAAAGCATTTTATAGCAGTTTTACCTCATACTCTGCACAACTCTTATTTCCAATAGACAGCATGTTCACTTGGGAGAGCATTCTCATGGTCCCCTAAATTATGCATCTGTTTTACCCCTCAATGGTCTAGTTGTTATAGAGTGAGTGTTGAGACCTAAAATGATATGGCTTCCTTTTTTCACTTAATCATTCAACATTTATGGATGATGCCCTATACAGAAGACCCTGGAGATCCAATAGGAATGAATAAGATACTGACCTTAACCTCCAGGAATTCATAATCTACCAAGAGACTGATTTTGAAAATAGTAGTAGTTACAGCAGCATGTGATTAGTATTGTAATGAAAAGAGAGATAGACAGTGTTTGAGTAGAACAGAAGAGGGAAGTCAGATTCATTCTGGAGGTGGGAGGAGTAGAAGAAGGAGAGTAAATAGTGTTAGAAGGTATTTGGGATGAGTCTTGAAGGATGCTAAAGATTTGGCTTGGAAGATTTTGGCCAGTTGACCAGGAGAAGTGCGATCAGGGAGGGATGATCATAGGAAACAGCATTTGCAATGACAGGGAGATGAGATAGGAAATGATGAATTCAGGGGACTGTCAAGAGGTCACTATGGCAACAACTAGAGGGGACTGTGATGGATGAGGCTGAGACAGAAGAGCATTTAGAAGATATGATTCTAATAACGGTAACACATATATAATATATAATACCTATATAATAGTAAAAACCACCCTGTGCCTCTCTGTGCAGGGAAGCCATCCTTTTAAGACCCATGAGGGTACATTTAATTTATACCTTTCTCTTCATTAGGAACAGAATAGTCAGGGTCAAAGCTCTGGCCCAGCTATGCTCCATTAGGCCCAGATCGCTAGTTATTTTCCAGTATCATTTCTAATTCCAGGTGGCTTCCCAGAAGCTTTTGAGATAACCCAGATAGAGATTACAGAATTTATCTTCTTACTTGGTTAGTCTCTATGTATTTATGCCCTAGAAAAAAGAGCCAGGACCCTATTGTTGACACTGGATATTGCGGTGTGACAATTATCATCTTGTTCTCTTTCGTACAACTTCTTGCTGTTTTCATTTCATGTAACCTTAAACAAAATTTTAAAGGATTCCCAGCATGCAGGTGTTGGGGTGGGGAACTGTAGATGGTAAGAAATGGTCTGGGATTGCCTTTCTAATAAAGCCATAATTGCTCCTCATTAGCAAGATTGGATGGGTAATGGAGTAGCCAGTGTTTGGGTTTGACTGCATTTGCATTAAACTGCTATCTGGATGGAAGTGGAGAGATTATCAGTGGTTGTGAAGGAGACAGCCTGAAAATGCCATTCCTTCCTGATCTGAGTGAGGTGGGACCTTTGTCGCAGCGAATACAGAATTAATCTTTAACTTTGTCCAATACTTCATGCCCAATGGCTGAGGGGGCTGGAGTAGGAAATGAATTTTGTGACTTTCAGGTGAGTTTTTCCAGAGCCAAGTCCTGCTGGCTTCACAACACATTTGGCAGCAACACCATAGTTGGAATAAACTCATTACTGAAGGATATGAGTCAACGTATTTCCCTTTTGCTGCCCCCTCTTCTACCACACACACAGTTACCTTTCACTCTCAAGGAAAACAATTTTGGTGGCAGCACATGCTGAACGAGCATAGACCATTCCTTCTTTGTGAGGTTGGAATACAAATAAATACCTCATAGGATTCTTGAAATGAACTAATAAAGACATATAGCTATGGAAGGGTCCTTTCCCACTCCCAAAGGGTTTAATGTGTTGGCTCATTAATCTCTCACATGCTAATGTACGCCTCCTATGAGCTAGGCACTGGGCCAGGCAGAAAGTAAAATGTAATGAGCAAAACAGCCATGATCTTCACCCTCATAGAATGTGCATTTAATGATACACAAATATTGTTTTCTTTTACCATTGCCAACACAGTACCTGGCATTTAGTAGATGCTCCATAATGAATGATTGAGTTATATGTAAATGAATAACAAGGCGTGATTTAGAATGCCTTTCCTTCCTCAGCAGGACACTGGGAGATAAGATTTGGGGCTAGGAGGGAGGAGAAATGAAGAAGACATCTCTGTTAGCTGCCTCTTGCTTCTACTGCATGGGTGTCTTTGAGTATGCAGAGTCAGAGAGAACTGGACTTTTCCCCAGGAACAACATATTTGATAGTTTTCTACTTCCTTCTCACACTCAACTCATATCTGCATCTGACAAACCAGTATTATTTGGGGGCACTTACATTTGTTTTAAAAAGTATTTCAGCTCCTTTGTGTTCAGTGATACCATAATAAAAGACTTTAACTATGATGATTAAAGATCAATGACATTGTTGTTCCTTTCTCCCTGCTGTCATCTCTGTTCCTGTGATAGGGGGTTGCTTAGGATGAGGTGTTTTCTTATTAGGTTCCAGCTTGGGAAAAACCAGCACGAGAGAAAGCTCACTGCCCCTTAGTTAAGTATTGAAGTAGACTAGAGGGCTAGAGGGGAAAGCCTACCTCTTTAACCATGGTGCAGAGCAATGCAGGAAACGGCTCTGGTCCCTAAGGTGTTTCAGTCTTGTGTCTGAATACAGCTTTCCCCTCTAGCCTTTTGTTACAGAACTGTAGCACATCTCACCAGTTCTTACCAGGGAGGAGAGCCAGGCACTTAGAAATCGAAAGAACATAGTGAGTTTGCAGTTCTTGGCTGCGCATTCTGCCTGTAATATCCTAGTTGATCTTAACAGCTGTGAGGAAACGGTCAGTTGGATGCTTTGTTGTTTGCTTGTTAATTTAATTACAGAAAAAAATAAGGGGAGGTTATAGAACAAAGGCCCCTATTATTAACCTCTTACTAGATACATAGAGATTATATTGATAGCTAGAAAATGAGGCATCTATGAGTAATAAATTTCTGTTGTATGGCCTATGTATAAATAGAAATATGTCGCTGTCTTTAAGTCCTATAATACACCATAATGATACCAGCTCTAAGTCCCAGTGGCTCAAATCCCCGTAGAATGAAATATAAAGTAGTGAAGTCATTATTTTTTTTATGTCTATGACAAGTTCTATCATGTTTTCTTTCACCGTGGTGAAGTTCTTTGTAGCCTTTTAGGTTGAGTCTTTGAAGTGTTGTGTCGTAGTGGCCAAATAAAGAGCCCTATGCAGTTTTAGGTGCATGAGTTGGTATAGCCTTTTTCTACCCACTCCTGCTTTTGGAACTGCTGGTATTAGAGCTTGGCTGAGACAGGTAAAGGCTTGTAATGTGCCTTACATCTGAAGGTAAGATGTGTCGAACAAATTGATGAATAAGAGTTTTGTTTATGCACTTGCTGTTTAGGCTAATCTTGTGTTCAAGTGAAATGCTCTTCCTTGATCAGAGCTTCTTGCAGGCCAGAGACTAGTTATGCAAATGTTTTAGTGTTACAAGCATGAGTGAGGATGGAAGTCCTTGAGTTAATTTTAATACCAAAAATGCTACAATAGTATCAAAGAAAATTGAGGAAAACGGATTCCTCATAGACTAGATTTTATTTACCAAAATTTTCATTTGTAACTTTTTCAACCTTAAATTTTTGCACTTAAAAAAAAAAAAGCATTATATTGTATCTTAAGAATTCCTGCCTATTCCTTCCTACTTATGTTAGTTGAAGAAATTCTGAATTCTGCGACAGATAAATCCCACTATCTCAGTGATACAATACCATAGAAGCTTACTTTCTGCTCACATTAATTGTCCAGTGTGTGTGTGTGTGTGTGTGTTTAGAGGCTTGGTTAGGGGGAAGGAATAAAAGGGAAGGAATCCTGTTTTTGTAGTGACTTTGGCTTCTCAAGGCTGATGGAGGCTCTGCTTGTCTTCAAGATATGGCTTTCAGTGTTATCCTGAGCGTCCGCATCAACAAATAAATTTTTTAAAAAAAGAACGTAGAGAGTGATCATGGGAGAGGTTTTCATGTGGACATCACTTCTGGTCAGTCACATGGCCACATCTCATTGCAAAAGAACTTGGGAATTGTAGGCTAGCCTTATGCCCAGAAGCAGAGGGAAAATGATTTGGTGAATAATTAGTATCTGCCATTTTAATAATATTCACGATTTTCTTTGTAATAGTTCCACATAGTTTATTCATTTAAAATGGCATGATTCATACTTATCTTTTTTCCTATTTTTGAGCATCTGTATTTCTAATTTTTGCCATTTGGGGCATGTGTTTTTATGACTATAGGTATTTATTTTTATTGAATTACTGTTTTTTAAAAATAATCCCAGTCTTGTGATTACTGGTAAAATGGTATGACGTTCTTTACGGTTTTACCATATTACATTCAGAAGTAATGTATAACCTCCAGAAATAAACCTGAATCCTTTGAGGAAGTAAACAAGTACATAGAATAGTGATTAAACTTTCAAAGATCTTTCAACAGTGGTCCACCTCAGAAACTATTAACAAAAACCAAATTGGTATGTAAGATGTGATTTTGCTTGTTAATAAGTCAGATCAGAGACGGGAAACCATGGTCAAGAGCAAGCAAATTACCTGTCCTAAGTCCAGAATTTTGAGACTTTTTAAGTATTGTTCCTAGAGCATATTTCTACAAATTATAGGGAAGAGCAAATAAGGTAGATGGCAGAAACAATCATTGGGATAGAAGTTAGAACATATTGAAGTTAGTGTAGGCTTTATCACTACTAGCTCTGTGATGTGGACGGGAAGCTATTTGACTGATCTGGGCCCCAGTTTCCTCTTTTTAAACAAAGATATTAGACTAGGTAATTTCTAGGCCTCTTTCCAACTTGGACATTTTATGGCGTTAAGAGAATTTTATAGAAAATTATCTGAGTTTGCTGTTGACAGTAAAGTTCTCCAGTTTTGGAAATGTCAAGACAGCAAGATGAGGTTATAGGAAGAACTTAGACTGTGAGTGAGCAGGAAAGTGGCAAATGGCTTTTGAAATCGGCAAGTGTAAGAGAAGGCATGATGAGAGAATAACTCAAACTCTTTGTGGAACGATTACCCCATGGCTCTCTGGTAAGACTCTGGGAGAGTCTGGAGCTCATCATGGACTGCTCCATAAAGCATTTACTGAAAACCTTGGGGCCTGTGTATTGGCGCCTTACAATTCAATCTCAACTCTGCTGTTACTTGTGCGACCTTGGGAAGTTATTTAAAATTTCTAATCCTTAGTGCTCTCTCTATACTAAGGTAAAAACATCTATCTTTGGAGTTAAGGGCGACCGAAGTTTAAAAACGCAGCATAGTGCTTGGCTCATAGAATGTACTTGATAAATGGTGGGTTTTGTATTGTTATGACTGACGCTAAAAGAACAAAAGACACGTGGGGCAAAATTAAGAAGGAATTTGGCAATACCTTGTAAAACATGGGGCTTAAATGAGCCAATTCATGTGAAAGTGTTCAGCACAATGCCTGCACATAACACATAATCAGTTGAGGTTGGTTGAATCTGATTCACTAGGGAAAGATAAGATGTCTGGGGAATATTTTAAAGGTAATAAGAAAGAAGATAATCATTTCTTTTTCATAAAGTGATCTTCAGAGGCAATTTACTGAGCCTGGCCCACATTTTTATTTAATAATTAAAAAAATTTGATGCCACATATTTTCATTTTACAGCTAGCATTTAGACTTATCAAGGCCTCTGATGTAGGCATATGATCTCATGTAACTCAGTAAATGCTTGGTCTTGATAATGATGGCAAACAAAATGCTGATTCATTGTTTTTCCTGCTTGATATGTTAGTAAATGTTGGCTTATTGGCCAGAGCAATAAAGAATGAGGTACTGTGATTCAATGAATTTATCATAAAAGATATAATATTTACATGTTCTAAAACTGTCACTTACTCATTTTTACTGGAATTCGGTTACTCTGTGTTCACTACTCTGTCTTGCCAGCTTCCCCAAGCACTGATTAACACACATGATAACCTTAACTATGTTTTTTCAACAAATTTGCAACATGAAATGATAGTTTTGATTTATGTTTCATATTCACTCGAGAGAATGATTTTTAAAATGATAATTAAATACTAGGCTATTCCTGGGATTGCTACATGGTTCCTTTTCAAATATATCTGATCTGAGCATTTCAGCAAAAGGCATAAAAGGAAAACCAACAAGAAATAGGACAGATGACAAATGCTGTGTGGATGTTAAGTAAAGACAAGCAAACTGTGACCTACGTGTGTTGGTCTCCAGGGAGCCAGCTTTGGAGCTTTTCTGATCGTTTGGGTTTTTGTGAGATTTCCCCCCACCCCCGCCACCCCAGTCACGCTGGTAGAGGCTGGATTACAACCGAGAATGCAGCGATTAATGGCCTGTTGTGACTAATCCACTAAACCCCTACTCCTATTACTCTTAAATTGATTGAATTTAGAGAAGCCAAAGATAGACCCACACCAGCTAGCCTGATATTAGATCCCAGTGAATTAATGAGACCTAATAGCTCTAAGTACATGTAACCAAGAATCACGGAACCTTCATAGAGCATAGTCACTTTTTACATTAGGGAATTCTTTTATTAGTTGCTTCTTAGATTAGATCCCAATGTGTTGTTTCATCATTTTTTTTAAGAAAACATTTTCACATGATTACATTGAAAAACTATAACACTAATATAACCTTATTTTAAGTAATTTAGAGAAAAGAGAAAAGGAAACAGATCACCTGTAATTACATAACCTGAATGCAAGTGTTGTTAACAGTTTGTTTCCCCCTAGATTTTTATATATAAACATTTTGTTTATTTGAAATTGAATTCCAGTATCCTGTTTGAGCAGAAAGTCATGTGAGATAAATAGATGGTTTGTGTGCATTCAAAAAAGGCCTACCTAAAATGTAGACAAAAACAATGTGAAAATAATTATGTATGTAGATGGATAGATATGACATTGATGAAAATCACAACCTTATGCTAATTTAGTGAGTTCAAATTAGATAAATTTGAACAGAATTGAAAGTTCTAAATCTTTAATTATGAATCTGTTGCTCTTGAAAAAAATAATTAGAAAGATAAAAGATGAGAAATATAATTATACTATTGGGGGTTTTTGAGTAGGAGAAACATTGGAAGAGACAATTTAGAAGTGAGGTTTTTAAAAAATGATTCATTTAACTATTAAAACACAGAAATACGTTTAAATGTACTGAGAAGCCATTTAGTAGAGTGATTAAAAGCTGAGACAGACAGATCTAGGTTTGAACTCACACTCTGCCTCTTCCAAGCTGGATGGCTTTGGGTAAGTTAACTTTTGAATCTCAGTTTTCTAACCTGTAAAATGGGGATAAAAATAACCACCTCAGATTTTTTTATGTGTTCAATGACATATGAAAGTAAAGCACTTAGTGTGTTATTATCAGGCAGATAATAACGCCTTCATAAATGCAACCCGTTAGTAACATCATATTCATAACGTGTAAGATGCAGCTAGCCACATCACATCGTCTTTGTAAAGGAAGAGGATTCTTTGAGTTGCCTCCTTTGTAGGGAGCATTGTACTAGAAGTTCAGAAACTTTCAAGACCTCTGACTACGAAAAGAGTTCACACCTTCAAAACTGATATTTAGAAGTCTTCTATGATACCCCATAAACACCTTCACAACTTTGCTCCAATTTACCTACTCACTATTCTGTGAGCACACCCTGCACATACTTACCTGTGTCTTTGTTTGCGTTATGTTTCTCCATCTGGTTTACACACACCTGAATCATACCCATCTCCCAAGTTCAGCCAGGAGGCTCCTTCTCTGCGAATGCTGTTGACATCAGTCCAGTGAGCAGGGGTCTCTTGGTTCCCTACACCTGCTTGTCTCTCACTGTCCCCAGTGCTGCTCATCACCCATCTTTCTGCCTCCATCAGATGGAAAACTCACTGGTCAGATTCATCTGGTCTCTCCTGTTCCCACTCCTAGCACAATATGATGATCGGTTGGGTTTTACTCCCTAATCTGTAATGATAATTTTAAGAAGCATTTGTTAATTTAAGTTATTGCCTCTTCCTCAATCCACCTAGTCCCTCTTAAAGATACTATAGCTCAAGATGGCTCAGCAGTTAACAGCCTGAGGGCCAACTTTGGCCTGCTGAAAATTTTCTCGGAACACAGCCATGCCCATTCATTTATGTCTATGGCTGCTTTTCCACCACAGAGTTGAGTAGTTGTAGAAGAAATTATATGCCTGAAATGCTGAAGTATTTACTCTCTGGCCCTTTATAGAAAAATTTTGCGACCTCTAATGCAAATGATTTAGATGCTTCCAACAAGGAGAATAATAAACTGGGTGCCTGGATAATCCATTTTCTTCAGTGAAAGATTGGTTAAATGTTAGATGAAATATTCAAAAAAAAAAATGTTTTAAGGCCTTGAGGCTCTAGGGACACCAGAATTGTCTTGACTTTTGTGGCTCTCTTGGTAGTTTTTACCACCCTAAGGAGGTTCCTTAAGCACCTACCACAGTCAGAAACCAAAAAAGAAATCTCAGTCTGTGCTGATTTGGATTTGTAAAGTTCCCTTTGCTGTCAGAGGAGCTTGGCATAGCTCTGGCCTTGCCCAGACAACATTCCGGGGCGGGGGGAGGGGGCGGTGGCAGGGAGATACTCTCCCCTGAGGGATGGTGTGTGCTGGGGATGGCAGCTTGGCAGAGAAGGAGCAAGCTTTCTGAGAGTAGTGTTCTGCTACCAGCTCTTTGAAAAAATAACCTCCTCTTTTGGGAATATGAAGGTCAGGCTACATTCAGAAATAAGAACGTCACCTGAAAAGACAAGCAATTTTAGGAATGACAGCCTGAAAAATCAAACCTTTCCCCCTGATGATTGAGACAGGCCGGATACATAACCCAAGCCATGATCAGTTTCTGCACTTGGATGGAGCGTTTCCTTCTAAGTAACAAGCTGCATGAGCTTTGCAGAGCTCTGGGAGATGGTTGCTGTCCTCTCTGGACAGATGGGGAAATTGAAGTCTAGAGGCAGTGGCTTAGCCTAGCCACAGAGGGTGTGGGTGCTGGCAGGGACCCCGCAAGACAAACAGGAGCTGGATTCATAGCCCTCTTAGACACAGCATTTGCACTGAGAAGCCCCAAAAGCAGATTTCACAATGCTGCTTGACGAAGTCCCTTCTGAACTCTAGAACGGGCCTTGGAAAACAGTAGCCCACCAACCAAATCCACCCTGCTGCCTATTTTTATGAGGCCGGGAGCTAAGAATGATTTTTACATTTTTAAATGTTTGGGGAAAAATCAAAAGAAGACTGTTTCATGACACATGAAAATTATATGAAACCAAATTTCGGTCCATCAGCGAAATGTTTCGGAAACACAGCCACACCAATTCATTTGTGTCTCATCTGTTGTCTATGGCTGCTTCCCATTACAAGAGCAGAGTTGAGTTGTCTTATGGCTGGCAAAGCCTAAAGTATTTACTCTCTGGCCCTTCACAGAATAAATGTTGCCAACCCCTGCTCGAGAGTACATGTAATATAATAATTAAAATCAACTTTATTGAAGTATATATAAAATGTACTCATTTAAAATCTACTGTTTGATGGGTTTGGAAAAAGGACACAGCCACATAACCACCACTATAGTCAAGATATAGAACAGTTCCATCATCTCCCCAATTTCCCTGTGCCCCTTCATAGTCATTTGCTCTCTGTTCTTTGAAGTCAGGCAACCAGGGTTCTGATATCTGTCAATAGTGGCAGCTTTTAATGTTTGTTTCCTAGCATTTTGGCTCACTAGAGATTGTGTTAAAGGAGGGTGATGGTGGGGGTGAAACATGATTTTATTCTTCCATTTGATAATTCCTAATTCATGTTAAACACCCACTCCAAACAGCCACTTAACTGTTTTAGTAGTTAACAGGCACTGTGCAGAGAACTCTCCCATCTATTATCGCATTTACTCATTTTACCCTATAAGGGAGTTCTTATCCATCTCCCATTTTATCGAGAGGAGACAGAGGCACCCGGGTTAGCTTGCTGAAGGCCGCACAGCTGATAAGATGTCACTTAAGATTTGAACTCTGATAGTATGTCTGAATCCAGAGATTGAGCTCAGCCACCACACCATACATTATTCAGTCTTCTCTGTAAGACTCTAGAGGTATAATATCAACATTTTATAGAAGAAGGAATCTCGGAGAGGTTAAATGACTGGTTTAAGTCACCCAACTAACTGCCAGAGTCGGGATTTGAACTCCTAACTGCAAGCAGAAGGCACAGAACAGAGCAACTGAAAAACATTATTTTGAAAAGTCACCATACCCTGTCTTACAAAGGGGTGAACTAAGAGCCATAGCTGCGTGAGCTGTAGATAATGCAGAGGTGAGAGTGGCAGTGAGTGAAAAGCGGTCTGAAGCCAGATATACTTTTGCTTTCCGAACTAATGGATATTCCAAGACTATTTAATTTAATATAAACAACTAATGGCGGTAAAGTGCTTTGAGAAACCCTGCGGGGAACTTGCATGCTGACCAGCATCAATAATCAGAGCATCTCTTCCTATCCCTTCACAAACAGCATTATATCTGCGTCGGTCTGTTTAGATTGAGAAGAGACAGAAAATCAAAGTCGCAGAGGAGAGCCACATAGGGTGTTCTCTTTCCAGCCTCTTCCTCACACCTGCTATTACAAAGGGTGATGTTGTTTACCAACCCCTAGTTTGAATGATTGCACTGCAGCTCTTCGGGGCTTTTTTTATGAAGCACTTGGCACCTAAAAGGCACCCAAAAATATTGTTTGTTGTTCCAGTTTTCCAGGAGCACTCCATCAGCCTCTCTGCAGGCTCTTCTTACAAGCCAGGACAGGAGGCTATGGCCATTAGAGTATTTAGTTGTACATAACAGAACCCTTTTAAGACTACTGTAAACAGAAAAGAAATTCATAAAGCATTGGAGTGCTCACCACATCTATGGGTGGGCCAAAGAATCAGAAGTGGAGGCCATGCTTACAAGAATATGCTCCGAGATGGTTTTAGAAAGGACCCCTGCTCCTGCTGCTTCCGGTCAGAGAGCCGGGTCCCATCATTGATGTGGACTGGTCACTCGATGCCACTGGTGTCCAGAAAGCTGGACAATTCTGCTAGCAACCTTATCAGAAATTGGATTCCACATCAGACTTACTTCCTTATGTTCTCTTCAGAACCGAAGTCTCAGGCATCTGAGATTGTCCAAACTCAGTCACCTGCCTATGCCCTATGAAAAGTAAAGTTCAGGATTCTACCTGGTGGAACTGAGCACAAAAGGAAGATAATAACTCCAAACAGAGTGGAATGGCTGAATTATGTCCCCTTCCCCCAAGCTGTCCACATCTTAATCTTGGGAACCTGTGAATATATTACCTTTCAGGGTAAATGGATTTTGCAGATGTGATTAAGTTAAGGATCTTGAGATAGAGAGATTATCCTGGGTTATCGAAGTGGGCCCAATGGCATTATAAGGGTCCTTATAAGAGGGAGAGAGGATGATCAGTCAGAAAAAGGAGATGTGACCACAGAAACTGAGGTCGGAGTGATGTGCTCTAAAGATGGAGTTAGGGGGACTGTGAACTAAGCAATGCCAAAGCTCTCTAGTGGCTGGAAAAGGCAAGGAAACAGATTCTCCTCTAGAGTCTCAAGAAGGAACACAGGCCCGCGGACACCTTGATCTTAGCCCCCTAAGACTCATGTCAGACTACTGAGCATCAGAACTATTAAGATATAAGATTTGTGTTGTTTAAAGCCAATAGTGTAATAATTTGTTACAGCAGCAGTAGGAAACTAATACACATGAGAAAAACATTCAGAATGTGATGGGAAACCAGAAAGCAATGACAAATGTCCAGCATAGCAGCATCAAAGAAAAGCTAGAACAGTTGTTCCTCGTATTCAATTCAGAGGGTTTCATCTCTCCACCCTTAAAGCACATTCTGATAGAGTCTGAAGCTAGGATGGGTGAACCAGCTGAGTAAATTGCATGTGATTATTCAGCTTGTTCACCTACTTTATTTATTCCATGATTTATTCAACAAATGTTCCACTCATTAAATAAATATTTACCGGAGTTAAGTGCCAAGCACTGTGAAAGATCTTATGGTTACAAAGGAAAATGAGAGAGTAAGACTTAGAGCTAACAGTCAAGAAATTCAGAAACAGTTTAGATTTAACTGATTTTCAGTTGTCTCTATATATCCAATCCCACCAAAAAGCCCCATTAGGGTGGTTTGGAAGAACTGGAGTAAGAATCTCCAGATGATTCCAGAAGAGGAACCCCAGCAATTTACATATAAAGGCACTATACCTGGAATATTTTTTGAAGTAAATGTCAATTGTAGCCAACGCTTATTGAATGCTTCCTCTGTGTTAGAGATAATGTTAAGTATTTCATATGCTTTATTTTCACATAGTTGTCATATGAAGATCTGGACAATTATTATCCCCATTTTATATGTGAGAAAACTGAGGCTTAGGAAATGTGGCCAAATTCATATTGCTAGGTAAACAGAGCTGAGACCTGAACGTCAGGCCATCCAACTCCTGGGTAGACACGTTTTGCTGCCCTGCCTGCTTGTGTGCCAAGCACTGGGTTAGGGGCTAGGGATTCCCACGTATGAGAGAAAAAAAACCCAGAGAAGTGAACCTCAAAATTTAGTAGATAAAATTAGCTATGGGAATGCAGACAGAGAATTACATAGCTTTCCAAGGTGACTGATTTTAAAGGGGGAAACCATCATTCGGATATATAATTTCTGGTCCATTTTGTTACAAACTATATTAGTTTACAGCTGAAGGAGAAGCAACCCCTACATTGCTTTCACTAACTTAGGTACAAAATACATTCTAGATTGTTTCAGTTTTAAAATCCATAAGGAAGACATATATAAATTATATTCTCTCCTTTCTCATCCTTTCATTCACCCATAGCTGTAAGCTAAGGTCAGTCAATGCTTCAGTATTGTTTATATTAATACCCCTTGTAGCATCTTTCCAGAAAGTGTAAGAGTTAGGGTGCAGCCCTCCAGCACCCTGTCCTAAGATAGGTGCCTCCCCTTTGCAATGGCTCATCAAGCATCCACAGAAAATGTTGAGGCTGGGCTAGACTGTGAGCAAGGACATGCAGATACCACTTATCACTCCCAGGTTGAGTAAGTAGGGTGTGTAAGATCTCTTGACCACTGAGCCAAGAGCTACGTCTTACCCAAATGGCACCCAAGTGTTCTGCTCGCTGGGTTATGGGAGCCGCTGTTTGCTGAGTTACCATTCAACAGTTCTGTTGACAGATGGTGTGACTTTCTCATTAAATCAGGATCCTCTCCATTCCTAGGGCCCCAGGCATATTGGAAAACAGACTTGGTGGTGTTTTCTAATGCTGAATTGTCTGCAACTCAAGAACGTGAAGATAAATATTCTACTTCATTGTGCATCCACTAACTTAGCTTTACTGGGTCTATTCCCTTCACTTTGACAGGGCACATTTAGAAAAGCGAAATGAAGTGCTTTTAGGCTCCCAACTTCTCCATCCATCACTCTTCTCTTGTGCTATACCAGCTTGGCCCTTTTCTCTGAGACTCGTGTTCACACAGTATTTTCTATCAGTTATATATGATATCTTGAATCAAAAAGAGACCTTTCTGGTCCAGAGTTCAGGGCTTATAACTCTGTTTTTGAAGCAATATTGTGCAAGGCTTATTTCTTTGGAGAACTTGTTAGAGAAAAAGACAACAGCCTATGCAAAGAGGCCGTCCAGTTATAAACCGGTGTGGCCCCAACACAGTTAATAAGTGTGATTAGAGAACAACCATGTTAACAAGTTGTGTGTTTATCCGAAGAGCAACAAGAAGCCATGAGAGAGTGTTAAGCTGGGGTGGGGTGAGGGGCAGAGGGGGTGGGGGGATGTTTACATGATCACATTTGAGTTTGAGTTTTAAGAAGACCTCTTTGGCTGCAGAGTGGAGAATTGACTGGGAGTGAAGTGGAGTGAGTGAGTCAGGTAGCCTTGAGAGGGGGCACTCAGGAGACTTCTGGTGGCATATTGAGTTAGAGATGCGGGTAACCTGATGAAAATTGTGGTGGATATGGAGAGCAGCAGAGAGACTCAGGAGCTTCTAGGATATGGATCAGTGGAGTTTAGTGCATTGTGTGTGGTGGAAATGAGGAAGAATGCTGGATCAGAAGGAGAACCAAGTTTCTGGCTCATGAACTGGGTGGATGGCAGTGGCATTCATGGCTCGAGGCATTCATGGCAGTGGAAAAGTGGAACTATAATGCATAGGATGCATTCTACATTGAGTCATGGAGATTGCAAGATACCTTGGAAGGTAGAGGGAGATGTAGAGTTGGAGAGGGGGAGAAAAGGAAATACTAATGAAAGAAGGATAAGGCAGCCTCCTCTACCAGAGAGTCCACCAGGGCATAAGACCAAACAAACCTATTATTACTATATCTAACTAGTACGGGCAGCATCACTATTACTGTTGATTGCTTCACGTTCATCTAAACCCTAACTAGCTTTCAATTCTTACAAAAACCACGTTGTTAGGTATCATTCATCACCCTATATAGTTGAACAGCTGAGGCTCAGATGTCAAGTAATTTAGCTGGAGTTGGAAAGCAAATGGCTGAGCGATGTTTCGAACCCAAGTTTGTCTGGCTCTAAAGAATGTACTCATAAGTCCTAGGGAAAATCGTCACCCCAAGGGACAAACAAATAGATGCAGGGTTAAAATGATATAAGTTAAGAATTAAGTGCTGAGATAGTCTATAGGAGGTCATTTTAGGAATATTTCTCGGAGAAGTTGAGGTCTGCTGGTTTCAGATGAGGCTATCTACACCACATCTCTGCGTGCGAGCACATTAGTTTGAAGCAGGGAGCAAATAAATGAGATTAATAACATGCACGGCGAAAAGGGCATTGGAGGTAACTTTTTGAAATACCATTCTGCTTTATAACCTTTGATTATGCTACTTTGCCAGTGAGACAAATACCTGGCTTGGCCCATGTGACTCTCATGGACAGGCTGAGATGCTTTTAAAGACTCACCTCCCGCCTCCCCTCTGTGCTCCAGCCACAGAGGATCTTCCTTTCCTCCCTTCTCCAATCTCTCCCTTCCTTCCTCCTTTCATTCTTTTTTTCTTGCTTCTGTATTTCCTTCCTTCCCTTTTTTCTTTATTCATTCTTTTTTTTTTTTCACTTATTTATTCAGTGATCATAAATCGAGCTCCTATTATGTGCCAGGAACTATACTAAGTCTTGAGGATCTGGGGACATAAAGATGAATGTCCTCAAGGAGATCGTGGTGATCACAATACACCAGGTTTGTAATTCGTTGCATTATACTTGAAATACACTTATTACAAATGTTGGATTGTGTGAAAACAGAGACCAGAAGAGGGTGTGGCTTTGTCTAAAGGTGGTGGACTTTGAACTCGAGTTATGAACAAGTAGAAATTTGTCAGTTATGTTGAGGAATAAGGCTTTTCTAGCAGAGTTCATAACATGTGCCTAAAAAAGGAGCCGGTAATTGGAGAATGGAAAACAGTGTTCTGCAGATGTCAGCCTGAACCATTTCTGAGATGTGACCATTATTTTCTCTCTTGTTTCCACTGTTTGTGTTTCTTTTCCAAAATCCTGAGGCCTCTTCTTCCACTGTCTTCTCTTCTGCTTCCTTTCACTCCTCTGCTGACTCTCTGGATGAAACTCTTCATTGCGGATCTCTGATTATTTCTCCCCAGCTTTGCTAACCACTTTAAAAAATAGATATTTAAAAGCGTTCTGTGGGTCTCCCACTACATTATGGCCCTCATGCTGTGTGAATTGAAGCTCCCTGCCCAGAGGACGTGTGCCCCACTGCTGGGGTCCTAGAGGCTGGGAAGCTTGAGTGGAGATGTGCACCACGGGCTGTTCCAGCTGACAGCTTGGCGTCCACTCCCTGGGGTCAGCCACCTGCCGAGTGCCTGCCTTCAGCAAAGGGCACAGCACCAGATTGCTTGCTCACCAACAGGGTGAGCTTGGACAGGGCAGTGAGGCAGCCCCCAGCGACATGGATCAGATCCAGCCTGACTCTCAGCTTTTTTTTTTTTTTTAACCTATGTCACATAATCCTTACCTGCATGCTCAGACTGCCAGTGGTTCTCAGGGCTATGCCTGAGCCGAAGGAAGGCTGACTTAGTCTGCCCCACCTCATGTGTTGATCTCTGCTCCCAGGTACTCTTGCTGCTGTTTGCTCTGGCCCCATGCCTCAGCTGAGCCATGAGAGTTCACCTACATCTGGGACCAAATCCGCAGTCTATGGCGTGGTCCTGAATTGGGGCCCAGTGCCTTCATTTCTACAGATATTACACAGGAACCTTGATCTCTAGGCTTAGGGCCCAACACCTTCCCTAAATTTGGTTCTACCATCTATTGTCTGAGCTGACTGGAACCCACTGGGCTCAGGTTGCCAGAGTCCCAGTAAAAAATGCCGAATTCTGAATATCCACTGTGCCTTCATTTCCCATTGCTGCACCCCATATGTAAATCAGAAGCCCAGATAGCAGATATTATTCTTTATTCTAATTATCATGAATAATATAGCAGTTAATATGCAGCCACTCTGCCTCTTACTGTGCTAAGCTTTGAGAAGAATTAACTCACATAGATTTAAATGGTTCTATGAGCAAGGCATTCCATGTTACTGGGATTCCAGCTCAGGCAGCCTTGCTCCAAAGCCCATTTTCTTAACCACAATGTACTTTACTATCTACCTCTGTTGGAGCATGTCCTCTTTTTGTCATGCTCGGTGCTTTTCCAGCCAAACCAACTTTCAATAGCATCTTCCTCTGGGTCTGCCTCTCCATTGCTCCCATAGCTCTTCTGGGCAAATCTTGTTCCAGTCTGATCTCTTCCTCTGTAATTGGACAATGGCCAATTAAGTAATTGGACTATGTGCAGTTGAGTCTCAAAATGATCGTAGAGTGGATTTAAGAATTCTGAAAGGGCCATTAGTGTCAAATTGTATACCAAGAAGCCAATGAATATTTATTGTGTAATATTTCTGTGCTCAGCTGTTTTCAGCACTATAAAGGGATTGCATGGAAGAAGAGGCCTCAATGGTTATGCCATGGACTCTAGAACCAGACTGCCCAGACTCGAATACTTGCTTCACCACATAGTATCCATGTGATCTTGAGCAAGTTACCTATTCTGTCTATGCCTCAGTATTTTCTTCTGCAAAATGGGGATAATAACAGTACCTTCCTTATAGGGTTCTTATAAAGATTGAGTGAATTCGTTTGTGTAAAGCATTTCTGCAAAAAGTAAGTATTAAGTAATAATTTCATTTGTGTAAAGCGTTTCTGCAAAAAGTAAGTATTAAGTAATGATGATGTTGATGATAGTGATTAAGGAGAATATAGCAGTATGCTTCCTATTTCAGGAAGTTTTTTTTTGTCTAATAAGACAGACTTTTAATCACATAAAACAAAATGAGACCATATGTAATTAAATATTAGTTTGAGTAACGAATATCAGAAATTTAATAAAGTTCTCGATAATTATTGTGGAAAAATGGGAAAGACAGTGTGGAAGAGGGACTTGATTATGGCTTTTGGAATGGGTACGCTGGTGAGAGGCAGAAGGGAAAGTGATGGTTCGATTTCCTTGACATGGGGCCTACTTCCTTCAGTGGACCACTGATGGTCCTTGTTACAGTTTTTTGTTTTGTTTTTTACTTGTTAGCCAGATTTCCATCCATATAAACAAAACCTAGGATTCTAGGTCTAAGCTGAAATTTGGAGGGGCTTGCATTAGTCACAGAAGTAGAGTGTGATTCTCCTTTGGGTAGCAGAGCATGGAATGGAAGGTGATTCAAGAAAGAGTGTCCAGAGGTGGAGCCAGCCTGGAAGCTGGACAGTCAAATCAAGCTTCCACCCAGCACCTGAGATGGAAGGCAAAATAAAGGTATGACCCAAAAGATTGGAAGCTGGTAATAAATGTTAGAACAAGAGGGCTTGGAATGAAAGATTGAAAACAGAGCATAGAGATGGGGAGTAGCAAACTGTGAATGGCTTCAGTTGATAAATTAAGTCAAATAAACTCTAATTAAGGCATCAGATCCTACATCAGTACAGTCCTAGGAGAATGGGCCATAAGGCAAATGGTTCTTAATGACAGAGAAGGGGTTAGGAGAGATCCACATCCAGAGATCCAAAGTGGGAATAAGCCCAGGGCAGATGCCACAGTAAGTGAGCCATGGAGGCCACCGTCAGATTCAGCTTGGGGGACACTCAGTGATCTTGGATTGTATGAGAAGACATTTTACGAGGTTGAGTGATGAGTATGTCTTTCAAAATATATTCAAGTTTCTACTGTGTTGGAGGTACTGTACTTTTTGAAACAGTGGCAGAGACAGAGGTGACTGGGCCATACATCTTTCAGTTGAGAAGCTAACAGTCTAGAAGATAAAATAAATCCTAGTCACAAATAACTAACACAAGGTAGAAAGCAGCACCTGGTATAAAGAAGCAGAGATAAAGAGCCTTAGGAGGGCAGAGGAGGGAGCGATTGCTTGCAGTGTAGCCTGGTGGCTCACAGCCCCAGAGCCGGCACTGGAATCACCTAGCCTGGGCTTACCTTTCTGCTCCAACCACTTGATAGATGTTGTGACCCTGGGTAGTTACAGGTAACCTGTTTGACTATATCGTCATTTGTAAAACGCGGATCAAAAAAGTACCTATCTAATAGCTATTTCTAGGATTAACTGCGACCATGCATGCAAAGTGTGTGTCACTTAATAAATGATAGTGGCTATTAATTCCAATGGATTGTTTCATTAGGGTCATATCCAAGGGAAATACAGGTCCAAAGGATATCTGATATCAGAGATCTTGGGTCAGCTGGAAATGGAATAAAAGGGCAAAGTAGCATAAAGGAGGAATTAACTTCAGTGTAATAGAAAAGGGAGAATTATTGCCAGGCTGAGCTCGTTCCACACTTTCAGGATTTACCTGCTGAATGGACGTATGTACGCAACTCCCAGGGAGCAAGAAGGCACCTGCTTCTCCCTCCCCATCCACCTCCTCCCTAAATAGCCCAGAGATGCCTCCTGACAGGAGTGGATCCCGTTGGTGAACATGTAAACTGGTATTCCATTATTGGGCATGAGTCTGCAGTGTCTATTAAAATTTAAATGAGGAAAAATGTGCACGTTCCTGAAGCTACAATTATACCTCTTGATATGTACTCTGGAGATATATGCATACAGGAGCACTAGGAAGCATATCCAAAATACTCAGTTTGTCATGGTTTGAACATAAAGGCATTGGAAATGACCCAAATATCCATCCACAGGAATGAGATAAACTATGATAAACTATAAATTGTGGTGGATCCACATCATACAATACTACTATGCAAATGTGGCAAAGTATGAGGTAGAGTGCTTTGTCCCTCTGTGGCATGGTCTCTAGAATATACGTTAAGAAAAACTTGCTGGACAGTATGCATACTGTGCTATTTATATAAAAATGCGCAGATATGTTTGTAATTACATATCAAAAAGTCGATAAAGATACACACTAAACTGATTATCTCATGGTTGGAGTGAAGTTTCGATGGGGGAGGTATGAGGAGCAACTTGAGCCTTAACAGAATTAAGAGCCTTAATTCTGACGGAATTACTCTGAGCATGTGTCAAAACAAATAAATAGGTACATATGTAAAATAAAGAAGCCTGAGTGTTCACTGCCATTTGCTATATCTTTATGTCACTCCTAGGCACCTTTCAAAATAGTGAATATTAAGCCTTTCTTTAGCAGATACAATACAGAAAAGTCATAGCTTAGTTTATTTCATGTACTAACCCTTTTAAAGCTAGTTTTTAAAACTATGTTGTCATTTTTTTAAAATTTTGCAAACAGTTGCAAAATTAAATTTAGTTTCTAAATTTCATAGAGAATGATTTAATGTTCTCCCACACATAGCTGGCATGCACATATGTCCTAAATAAAAATGAGCTACACAGAAATATAAATAACATTTATGTGAGATGGACAGTCCTCTTTAACTTGTTTTTCCAAATGGGCATGAATATAGCCATTTAAAATTTACATTTAGACAAGAAAATTACCATTATCACAATAGTATAAGAAAAAATAATAATCCTAGAAGTTGATGCTTTCAAGTGCACAGCAGTAAACTCACAACTTTTCTAACTTTACAGATATGTTAACCAAACATTTGGATGCAGACTGAAGCTGTCAGCCAGATATTTATTCATTTTCAGATGTCTAAATGACTGATGGAATTGTTTAAATTCACATATTGGCTCTTGGAGAGGATAAATAGAGACCACATTACATCAAAGTTAAAATAATAGTAATAGCAGATAGTTGCTATGTTCTGAAATGCATTCATATCCCTGCATACTTGAACCACATAGAAACCCTGCTAGTTATTTAAGTCAGACATTATTAACACGATTTTACAAACTATGACATTGAGTTTTAGAGAGATTCAATAGATTTGTCCAGGATAACATGGGCACTATCAGAGCTGCTACTTTTCCTCATAGCCCTTATCACTAATATATATTACATTGTATGTTTATGTTTTCAGTTCTGATTTGACTCCTTCACTAGAATGCAAATTTTATGAGGGCATGGGCTTTGCCTGTTCTCGTCATTGCCTAGAATAGTA
Source organism: Pteropus vampyrus (assembly GCF_000151845.1). Lineage (NCBI taxonomy): Eukaryota > Metazoa > Chordata > Mammalia > Chiroptera > Pteropodidae > Pteropus > Pteropus vampyrus. The sequence continues at coordinate 3,813,798 of NW_011888885.1, forward strand.
CTTAATATATAGATAGGAAGTGCTCCATAAATAGCTATTGATTGAATGAATAAATGAATGAATGAATAGGATCCGAGACTGAGTTAGCAACTAGTTCAGCATTCTTTCTACCACAGTAATCACCCCAAACCTTATAAAGTGGTGATTGCCAAGATGGGAGGGGATCTCCCACAAGGAAAATCAAGGAGAATCTGATCATGGCTTCTCTTCACAGGGAATGTATCAAAGAAGAAAAAAATCAAGGGTGACATTGGGAGTCAGTTACGAAGTAGTTATCATGGTGAGGCGGTACCATGACACAAGGAAGAGTGTCGCCAACCTTGACTCAAGGTGGCTTCCTGGAGAAACTGACATCTCAGCTGAGACCGCGTGGAGGACCAAGTAGGAATTTTCCCAGCAAAGGGAATGAGGGAAGCTGAAGGAACTGCAGGCACAAAGGCTTAGAGAGAACTAGTGGTGTGGACGTGAAAACTGAAGGTTGTTCAATATGGAGAGAGAATAGCGTGAGAGGCCATGATGAGTGCTGGGACGGAGAAAACTGAGGATGCGAGAGCCAGATCATAAGGAGCCTTGCCAAGCTGTATAGAATGATCTGGACTTTATCCTGAGAGCTATGGGATGCTACTGAACACAGTGTTATGGGGATAGAGGAGAGCAATCTTCACTCAGAAAATTTTGTAAGTCTTATGCAGGCTCTAGAAGGATGAATAGGAGTTTACCAGGTGAATGGGGTGGGGGGGGCATTGCAGAAGAACCCACATATGGAAAGGCTTGGAAGAATGAAGGCAGAGGGGGAGGGATCCTACAAAGTCGGCATGGCTGGGGCACTGTGTGAATAATGGGAGAAAAAGCTGGAAAATTAGACAAGCTAAATTATGAGAATCTTGTATATTATGTTAAAGAATTACTGTTTTATTCCATAGGCACAGAAAGATGGGGTGCTCCAGTATCTTTAGAACATTTTTATGTGACTTGTTACATCACTTCCTATGTCAGGCTTAAATCAACTACGTGCCCTATACCAGGCTGAGGTCCTTGGTAATATCCTGTACTCATATGAAGACGGTGATAAAGTGCTTGCTTTGGGGAAAGGAGACCTGATTCTGAATCCTGAATCTATCACTTACTGGGAGCTGGGGTCAACACACTGAACTTCTCCGCCCCTCAGTTTTCCCATTCATAAAATGGGACCAATGATGGCAACTCTCGCTTTGCCAACTTCATGGGATTATTGTGAGGACTGGCTTAAGAAATGTGTAAGAAACTGTCCATGCCGGACTAAATCGTGTGTGTGGCAGGGGGTGGGGCGAAGGAGAGGAGGGTAAATGCAGAACGAGAGAAGTAAGCTCGAGTGGTGGAGAGCCAGGAAGTACAGGAAGGAGCCCCAGAGTCAAAATGAAAAAAATAAGAGAATGTGATCAGGGTCAGATACCAGCTCGAACAAGAGAATGGAGAGGCCAAGGGGACACATGCAAGACAGAAATCTGTGGGCCAGAACATTGGTTTGTTAGCCAACAGGTGAAAATGAATGGAGGTGCTTAATAACATCTCTTAATGATTGTTCTTGACGAGATGCCTTTTTTTAAAAAAGAACCTGTGGCTCTGCTCTCCTGGAAGGCTTGTATAAATCCTAAAGGCACGTTTTTCATGTCCTGATGCCTTTTGAAATGTATTCATGTGTTAAAACAATGGTGATGAGATGAGGAACTCATTCATTCATTTATTCAATAAACATTTATTGATTCTGCCCTAGGAGGGCTCTCTGCACATAGGTGGTTCCTATAACTCAGAGAGCTTATATTCTATATATTTATATTCAGATAACCTTGAAAAGCATCTTGAAATGTCCTTTTCTTAATGAAATATATCAAGCTTCAGTCAACAGCCTTTGGCCTCTTGGCCTGCTTACCGTATATTCATGAGGCTCTATTCATAAACGTTTGCTCAGAAATTCCTATTTCTACCAGTTCTCCTTCGATCTTCCCCCATAGCTGATTTGTTTTCAACATAACCATGGTTCCACCTTGGAGTCTTCCAGCCCCAACAAGACAAGGAACTTGGTAATGAGATCTGGATTCTTCTTTAAGTTTTAAGTGAGAACAGCACGTAATTTTTCTAAATCATCTGTAATCCTGTTACTAGCATACCAAACAATTTTTCTTTTTACATATTTCTTAATTTTCTATAAACCTAGGTGAAAATATGGTATACCTACTGTTTATCATGTCACTTTTCTTAATATTTCATCATAATCATTTTTTGAGAACTTCTCAAATTTCAAAATATTTGACAAAAAGCTTGACGCCCTCAATGAAGCCGTATAGGCTAATTTGAAGTTCAAATATCTCTGCCTCTGGTCACAATTGTGTCACCTCAGCCTGGCAATCACAGGTTATCCCCTATTGATTAGGATTGGCAGATATAGATATCTTGGCCTATTAAAATGGAAGACAGAATGTATTAATAAATATATTAAATGGTTAGCATAAAACATTTTTCCAAACGCAGGGTCTAGTTAGAGGTGGAGAGAAATAATGTCTTTGATGGTGCAAACATTTGGAATTATTGATTAAAAAGGACTTTGTTTTTCAAAACAAGACCCATCATGAAACAAATGGAGACATTAATATTAGATTCGGAGCTTCCTAATAACAATCTCTCTTGAATAAAAGCCATGGCATTTGAACTCAATGGGGATATTTAACCTGTTTAATAATGCTTAACTAAAAACTGGCTTCTATTCCACTGTACTATTTCTGGGACTTCTAATAAAAAAGTTGAGTGGGTAGCAGTATTCTGAAAGGCTATGTCAGAAGCCGGTACCCTTGCTCTTTCTAGTGGTATAAGGATGCTCAATAATTTGGAGATGGACAAGGAGGGAGGGTGACATAAAAGAAGACTTTACCTCTGGTGCACCCTTTAAGGGAGAACCAAAAACCAAAAACCAAAACTCAGAAGTCGAGATAAGTAGTATTTTAATGAAATATTCTTAGGAAATCATAGTGTGAAAACCCACGATGCACAAAATATCCAAAGTTTTAATAAAGATAGGATCAGCATTAGATCAGCATTTTTTCCCTTTGGCGTAACTAAGGTCCAAAAAGGCCCAACAAAAAAACCGTGAAATTCCTTCCCGATTGGTCAAGAAGGTTTTGTTTTTCTTTTGCATTGACTTTAATTTGTTAAAATAGTGCATTAAAATATTAATGACCTTAGTTTCTGAATTTGAGGGCACACCTTAAATTTTGCCTCCCTCCCACAACCCTAGTCCAGCATCTGTGGGTTCTTTATGTAAATTTGACTTTGCTCATTTGTATGTTTTTTGTTTGTTTGTTTGTTTGTTTTAACTCTTTTCCCTTTCCAATCTCTGTTAATATCTATTTGACTAGTTTGACTGAGGTGTGCGTGAAGGGATATTTGCTACAGAATAAAATACATTAAGATGTATACCTGTGGAAGAGATTTTGGTTTGCCAGTCTCAGTGCTAGGATGATACTTGTTATATTCTGAGAAATGCACCAGACGTGGGGGAGGAATGAGTAGGTAAGGCTGCTAATGACTAGCTTCTTGCCTACAGGTTCCTAGAGGTGGTTAGATGGGAGAGCAGCACAGGTATGTACAGGGGCAAGCGTGTTGTTTGGGAGATAGATGGGCCTTTATGTAACAAAACTCATGCTGTGTGTTCTGAGTGGCAAATTGTGATAGACCTGGTGCCTTCTTCACAGTTTCTGGGAATTAATATCTGGCATTTTATTTTGCCTTGATGTTGTATGTGTGTATGTGTGCATGTAAGACAGACAAAAAGGCCTTTAATTTTTCCCCCCTTTTATGTAATTGCTAGAGGATGTTTATAGAGAGGCTGCAATTCTCTCTCCTTTTCCATGATCGTCTCTTTCTAGTGAAAATTGTGGAATGGGTTCATGGCTCTACACACCTAAGCTTTGTAGAGTGATTTATAGAACAGCCATTCGGTAGCTTTGTTCTGCATACATACTTTGCATTGGGCTTTAGTTTGTGTTCTAAGCAGCAGTCATATTGTTGGGGGCAGAATACCATATCACTTATATCTTCTCCCTATTTTAATGCTAATGAACAGTGTTACCAAAAGTAGCAGAATCTAGAGGAGCTCTGATGCCTTCTTTGTCTTCTCATTTTGTTAAATCAGCTGACCAAGAGGTGATTTAGAGAAGGCAAATCCTTTGAGAATGCTGGAGAGAAACTCTCACTGCGTTTGTCACAGACTACTTGCCATAAGGAAAACTCTGACAGTATTTGAGTAGATTAGATGCCAAACCACAATGCAAAGATGTAGACATCAGGAAGATTCTAGGAGGCACAGGAGGTGATGGGGGAAGATTTCAAGAGGACAATGGAAGATAGCCAGGTAGACATGGATTCGTCACCCAAGCAGTGCTGCCGTAGACAAGATCTTGGGAGGGGGCAGAGCATAGCATTAGAGAGACCCAGTGTCAGGAACAGGGCTAGGATGTAGAGACCAGATCTAGTTCTCAGAAAGGCTGACATGAGTCAACACAAATGGCCTCCAACAGAAAAGCTAGAGTACTTTGAAACCAGAACCTGAAAGGTAGAAGGACAAAGTTAGAATCAATTTTCTAAAATAAGGTCCACTGGGTAGAACCAGAGTTAAGGTAAGATACACACAGGGCCAGAAACAAGATCACCACGTAAATAAACTCTGACTTCTTTCTAGGGCTAGTGTTGGCTCCAGAGAATGAGGCAGGGCTGTACCTGTAACTGGCAGGTTTAGTAATTGAGGACAGGGTATTATTAGGTAGCTAGTCAGACATGAGCAACAGGGAACAAAGAAATAGGGGCCCAGCCTAGAGATCACCCAAAGAACACCCTAGTGGTAGTGGAATTTGGTGTATGCACATGTATACCTGGCAAAGAGTTATATAGCAGCTGAGTGTCAATCAAAATAACCTCACTTGCCAATCATTTAAGAATGCTTTTGGAACAACTCATCACGATCCAAATATAATGCAGACATTCCTGCTTCTGGGGGTCTTTGTGGTCTTTGTTGTGGTTGTTTGTTGTTACAGTGCTTGGTTACAGCTCTTTGCTGAAATCATGTGCCTCCTTGGGATGTGCTTTGTCTGTCTAAAATATACTTGTAATAAATCTTTTCTAAACCTCACTGACCTGTGATTCTTCATCAGTGAGGAAGGACCAAGGAAAAACGCTAACTACACTTCTGTGCTGTTATCCCCTGCCATTGGGGTGACATCGAATTTCAAATCAGCCCCGACGGTAACAGTATGACAACTTATACTTATTAGGTGCTATGTGCCAGGAATTGTTTTAAAAGCCTCACATGTATTAACTCATTTGGCCCACTATGAATTCAGTAGTATTATCCTCCCATTGGGATAAGTAACTTACTTAAAATCGTAGAGGCAGAACTGGGATTTGAGCTCAGGCAGTTTGGTTTTGGAGCCACGTTCTTCACTAGTCTGCTATGGAGTTTATATAGGCAGATCCTCACATCACCTGAATTAGAGCTTCAGTGGTCCAAAGGAATAGAAATCTGGGTGTATGGTTAAACTTGAATTTGGTAACATGTCTGGGAATAAACCCCTTTCCCAAGCATCTAGGAAATAGGATACCTACAGCGAACTGGTGAATGTGATGGAGAAGCTTCATTCAGGAGACTCACTTGCAGGTGTTTCAGCTTAGTCTTTCTAGAATATTCTAGAATATAGCCATTCCTGCTCATTGTTGCTGACTCTGGAGAGGCTGTTCTCTGAGTTCTGCTAAGTTCTAAGCTTTTAGGGCCCTCTGTTCTCCAGCTTTGGCTGTGAGTGTTGTCCTATTCTCAACACTGCAAAATGCTTTTCCTGATTTCTACCTGAATCTCTGGATTCAACCTATACAGTTCCTCTAAAGACATCTTAACAGAAGTTAGAAAACAATGTTTAGCGGCTGGTTAACACACATTGCTAGCCTGGGAAGCTAGTTAATTCATGTTCATTTTAAACTAAAATGCCTTAAATTACTCACTTGAAATGTAAATACATGTTTAACTTTAGCGTTTTATCTCCCTTCAGCAGGAAGAAGTAGGAGGGCCATTTTCTCCTGTTTTGGTTAACAAATTCACATGTCATATGGATCTATTCTCCTCTAAAATTTCTGGAATGCTAACTATCAGAAGAAAGCCTGTAGCAACTAATTACTAGTAATCTAGTGATATCTTTTCCATTGTTGTCTTATAAAGTCATTGAACTCATTAACAGCTATTTAACTTTTCATGGACTTGTTTTATATTCCCAAGTGGATTATTAGCTGCTTAGGAATTACATCTCATGTTTCTTTTTCCCCCCCATGGACCCCAGGACAGTGCCTTGCACATATGGGTATCGATATAATTTTTTTTTACTCATAACAATGACCTGTTATTGTTGAACACTGCCAGAAAGAGAGCGAGACGGGGGAGGGAGAATAGGAGAGAGAGAGGCGGGAAGAGAGAAGTAATGTACTCATCTGCCTGTTTTTTTCAAGGAGGTGGGTTAATCTTAACTCGTGCCACCCACCTTACATTTCTACCTTACAGAGGCTTCGCCTTTTGAGCATCTTCAGCAGCTAATCTGTACACACTAATAAGCCCTCTCAGGAATCTAGGGTTGATGTTTTAAACCACAGTCCCTGGATCATACAATCACAGCCCCTAATTGATTTAAAGGTGAGAAAACATTATTCGTTGGGAAAACAAACCTGTTATTTTATCAGAGTTTTTAGGCTGGCCATTGAATATTTTAGTAGGAGACAGAAGAAGGAGGTTTGAAATCTCTGCTTGAGCTTTTGACTGAAGGCCTATTCCGGGAATAAAATGAAGAAAAGAAAAAGAAAAACGGTTTTCCTTCAGCAGGGCTGCTGCGGAATACCTAGAAAGCGATCTTTCTGCATTTGCAGTGAATTGTGTTTCAAAGACATTCTAAATTTATGTATAAGAAAGGGCAGAAAGGTGTTTATGTGGTCTTTCCAGCACGAGAGCCCCTGACATATATGGGGAGAAGGAGGAGATTTGATCTTACTGTTTATAATCTTAATGGCTAACAGTTATTGATCCTCTTATATATTCTGTACACTCTTCTAGGTGCTTTGACTGTTATAAACCATTCGATCTTCACATAAACTCTATTTGGTAGGTAGTATTAGTTTCCTCATGATTATAATACTGAAGAACTTTCTCACAGTAATGGAACTAATAAGTGATAGAGCCAGTATTTAATCTCAAAGAGTTTGGCTGTAGAGCAAAGATCAGCAAACATTTCCCATAAATGGCCAGATAGCAAATATTTTTGATCTTGTGGGCCAAGGTGGTCTCTGTTTAACCTACTCAGCTTTGTTATTGTAGCATAAAAACAGTGATAGAGGATTTATAAATGATAGGCATGACTTTGTTCCAATAAAACTTTATTTACAAAAACAAAGGGCCAGATTGTGCCCATACTTTGCCAGCCCCAACTCTAGAGCTTAACTGTTTACTTTTCCAAAATTAGAGCCTGCCCGCCCCTTTTTCCTGTTACTATGTGAAGGATTAATTTTGTGGGTTATTTGTACCAAAGAGTGGGTATTATTGTTTCTTTTTTCCTTTCTCAAATACCTCATGGTTCTGAGATAACTAAAATGAAATCTGATGAATTAGGGCAACAGATCCACTTGTTTCAGATACATGAATCTTTCTATACTCAGCAACTGGTTGTTAGGCATTTACTTTCTTGACCGGATGATAATGGTGGTGCTGGTGTCCAGAATGCCTGTTCCCTTTTCATGCGAGGCCGAGACCCACTCACTATTAAGGTTCTCCTAGCACCTGCTGGGACTTGTTTTCTGAGTTCAATTTGGTCCCGACCAATAGAAAGAATATTGGATGAAAGTGCATGGAAAGAAAGAGCTGGTCACTCAACCAGGTTAGGCTCCTTTTTATTTGTCCCCAGTCATTAGAACAGAAGCAAAATCTCTAGAATGGTACAGTTAATTCAGGAAGAGATATGGGATCAGGGGATTTGGAGGGTTTTGAACATAAGGTCAATGGTAAAAGAATTAATACTCATAATTGATCTTTGTAAAGTACCTTACAATTTACAAAATGCTTTTCCCTTGCTCCTGTTAATGACCAGCCCAGTTCTCCCCACTCCCTTCCCTGGGTGCCTGGGGATTTATCTTAATGGTGTTTCAGAGTGTAAGACTGCTGATACAATATAATCTGAGCAGGTCCTGGGACCTGAGCGCATTACTTATTCATGCATTTGCTGATGGAGATGGAAATCCAAGCATGACATCAGTAGATCCAGAAGGCAATGCCTTTACATCTTCTGTCTCTTTAAATCTGGGTCCTTGCATGTCAAGAAGGAAAAAAGTACATCATTTAGAAGTGCATCTGTCACTTATGTGCTTGGAAACATGTCACAGTGAGTGGTGAAACATTATTAATTCTTTTTGCCTTCGAAGAATAATTCATGCACTTACAAGTATAATCTGCATCACAATGAAATATTTGGATGTAAGCGCAGGTGTAATTAACGCCAGAAAATCTCTGAAACAAGGGAAGCAAGGAAATTCACAGCTAAGTTACCTTCAGACATAATCACTGTGCCAAGGAATTTAGGCTACAAACTTGTGTAGTCCTAGTAATTACGAGGGCCAGTGAAGGGGAGAAATGTGGGAACTGCCTCCAAGATTTTGGACCTGTGACTGGGACTTGAGCTACTCATGCTGGTTTTGCATATTCTCCATAATCTAGATCCTTTAATTTAATTCAATGTAATACGATTTATTGAGTCTCTGTCATATCGAATGCTCAGATCTAGACATGAGATTTACAAATAGAATAAGAATAGTGTCGTGGGTGCTGTTGGTGCCCTGCCCAGATCTCCCTTACACGGCTGCTATGAATATTGGCTTCTGTCATCTCCCAGCTGCCCTCTTCTCCAGAGAATTGTCCTTAGTTAAATGAGAACTGCTTGCCATAGAGGATAAGTCCTCCTCTGTCCCCTGAGGGGGAAGCCTATGGCCAGTCATTGACTGACATGGAGGGCTTGGATGTGGGGAGGGTACAGTGGGCTGGATCCATTCCAAGTTGGAACCAACTCTTCGGGGCAGTTAATACTCCAGAGCTCCCTGTAGGATCAGCTGAAGCTAGATTTAAATTCAGCTCCTCCTCCTGCCCTGTTTTGCTTCTCTCACTCCCTCGTTCCTGAGACCTCTCCTTCAGTTAAATCATAGACCTTCAAATTCCCATGTCAGATTTTACCTCTGGAGAGCTCAACTTAAGACACAGTACTGTATCACTTATGGCATCAATTACTAGGGTCAAGGCATTGGCAAGCAATTTATGTGTATTATCTCATTTGATCTGTACAATAACTATTTTACTATTGGAATTGAGGCCCAGAAAGGTTAACTAAGGACTCAAAGTCACACAGTTAGTAGAGCCAACTTTCCAGGACAGGTCCGTCAGACGCCATTGGCCTCATTTTACCAGCTTCCTCGGTTGAGTAACACACATGATCATACATGCTCCCTACTCACAGGAGCCTATAGTTCACTAGGTAGAGAAAGCAAATGCAAAACTATTATCAGAGAGATGTAAGAAAGGTTATGGGGATTCAGAGAAGGGCAGGCTCATATCCAGATGAAAAGATGACTGTAGAGTTTTTCACATGCTTGCGCAGTGACCATGCTGTTCTCTCATTTTTTCCAGCTGGACTCATGCTGGTATCTAGTCTGGTGTATTTTAAGCTTTGTACTTGCAGAATAGTCATATGGATGAGATTGAGGGAGTATGAGCACACATAATTATATCTTTTGAGTCCCTACATCACCTGTTGCAGATAAAACCTGTGAACATGGTACCAAAGGAGGCATGGGATGTGTTGCCTCCTGATTCCAGAGACAACAGGAACAGGGTCTCAGATTCTTTAATAGTCATGTAGGAAGGGGACCCATCTTTGATGAGCCCTTCTCGGAAATTGGCTATCTGAAAGTCAGGAAACATAACTTTTAGTCTGCTAGTCTAGTATGGTAATAATAGCAATGGAGAGAATGATGAGATTTGAGACATATCTTGAACTAGAGCTGACAGTTTTTCAAAGATCTGCTCATGGGTTTGGATGTGACCTGCATGAAGCTTCCTCTCCATTATTTTCCAGCCTGTAGGAACTAATAGCTGCCATTTTGTCCAAAGACCTCATAGAGAACAGAGTTTAATCTATATTAATCTGTATGGCTTGCTCCTCAATTAAGCAGTGAACTGGGAAGGGATTATGTCTTCCAGTGTTGTTTCCCATACGGCGCATTTTAGGTGCTCAATTAACATTTTGGGCAATCATCACATTGAATAAAACTCTTGTTTTGGAGAAGTCAAGATAGACTCAAACGCAAATATTTCTTTTCTCAGCTCTATTGCTCCGTTTTTCCCTTGGTAACCCATAGTTTATTTCTCTTTTGCTCTCCTTGGAGAAGATGCATCCATCTATCCATGTTAGGTTGTATGTATGTACTGGATGGATGGATAGATGGATGCATCTTCTCCTTAGAAGGACTCACATGATTTTCTCAGAAAACCCAGTAGAGCATGATTTCAAATGTCTGAGAATAGTGCTTATATCTATATGACTTGGTCTTAAAGTACATAATTTCTTTAGTTTCATCTACAAAATTGGCCCAATGGTGCTCCTATCAATCCCTTCCCAGTGTCGTTTAAAGAAGCAAATGAAAGTATGCATCTCAAAGTGACTGGTAGAATAAATAGCTAATTAAATGTAAGGCAGTTATTATTTTTGTTTTTAATTCTTATTACATGGTGAATTTTCACTAGGCCAGATGATTGTTAGGTCAATTCATTTTTACACTGATTTATGTGGCATATTCATTTTTCCCTATGGTGAAAAAGACATTCTTCCAAGCGCTGCCTTGCTCCGACTTTCTTAAACACTCTCAGCATTTGTTTCAAGGATGTGGAGGATTGCACTGTGCTCACCTTGCCTGAGCTAATGTTTTCTTTGAACTGTAACCGGGGACTGGGGAGTCCAGCACTAACTGACGCAAGCAAAAGGTTGCCGATGACATGGCAAATCTGCTTTGTGGAAGGAAGTAGTCCAGCTTTTTTCTAAACATTTCTATGTAGGTTCTCAGGGGCAGCTGTCCTTCCTTGAACTTGAAAGGCCGCATCGCTTCATCTTTTTTCAAGTGATAAAAACCCGCATCTAGAGTCTAGTGTTGGATTTTTTTCTCCTCTGTTTTCTAGACAATAAAAACGTTAGGTTTATTCAGACTGTCCATGTGGAGATAATTTCGGTTACAGGTATGAGTAGCTATATAAGGAGATAAACCCTTGGTTTTCTAGAGAATTTTTAAGGGGAAAGAAGAAACCATAAAGGGTTTTAGCTGGAATTACCCTTCTAAGAATTTTTCTCCCTGCTATTTATATGTGCTCGGGCTTAGTATGACTTAGATCATAATATGTTGAAATTCAAAGGAACCCTAGAAATGCCATCATGTCCTTTGTTTACTTTATAGCAAGAGTAAAATTTAGAATCAGGACTAGATCTTAGGGCACTGTGCTCCTAATCTGGGGTGCAGGCTCTACACCCCAGCAATTAGAGAGATTGAAAAGGTTTCTGGAGCCTGCCTTACTCAGCCTTATCTTTTCAAAGATGAGAAGACAGGCCCATATGAACTCAAGTTTCCTGGTTCCTGACTGTATTTCTTCATAAATCATCTCAAGTACATGAAATCAGGTGATCTCTTTTCAGGAAGCAGAATATTAAAAAAAAAAGTGCAGAAAGTTGGAGTTTAGTACACATGGGTCTCTCTGCTATACTCATAATCGACCTGTAGAAAATATTTTGGAGTTTAAAAGCCTAGTACTTTTTAAAAATAGCTGTAGTTTTTGTAGGACCTGGTCAAAGGCAGGTATGTACTACAATTTATGGCCAGTAGAGGGCGATCACGTTAATACAATCTTTTTGAGCTGTTGCGTTTTCAATTAATGTATGGATGTGAATAAATAAAACAAAGAACCAAGTTAGCCTAAATACTTTAAAACAAACCCTTTAATCAATATTCATTAAATGGGGGAAATGCATTTTGCGTTATACACTGTAGTCATCAAGGAGTATTACAGAGTTATAGCACAGCCCCTAACAGTTCAATAAAGAAGCCCCTGAACTCCAAGCAGCTTGCTCCTCCATCATTGTAGGGGCTCTGGTGGCCATCAGGTAGAAGACACGCGCATGGGACTTACCATGTGTTTTTGTAACATTAATAGAATTTTCATAATAACAACAACAAAAAGCTGTCCTCTGCCAGAGTGAAAGGACCTCATATCAAACGTGATGGGGAGTAGCTCTTAATTCATTCTTCATACCTCCCTCTCCCTCCCTATTCAATTTTCAAGGACGTGGCAATAAACAAATCTACAGTGGAGGATTCCACCTCCCCGGCTCGCTCCACAGGCAGCATAAATCAGGGCTGCTGTTGATTAGAGCTGTGGGCGGGTTGGCAGCGTTTGGAAACAGAATGAACAGCCCTTTGGTCAGTGAGGTTTTCACCATCTTGAGACATGAGCAGGATCAATGCGAGCGTAAAGGCAAGTACAAATTTCCTGGTAATTCATCCATTCACACATTCCGGAAGCATTTGTTGGATCCCTGTTGTGTGCCAGCCACTGTGCTAAAAGCTGGAGAAACAAACCCGAGTTAAGACATTCAGCCTCATGTAAGGAGCCAAGTTGGATCGTTTTCTTGGATAATAATTGTGATAAAAATACTAAAGGAATATCAATCTTTATGGAAGTTCTATGATATATAGTTAGAACAGCGGATATGTTTTGAAAATTTACTATGTACCAGGTCTCTGCTGAACACTTTACTGCAATATTTTGTTGAAATCTCATGATATGCTTAGTCCATAGATGCTCTTTATAATCTCCTGATGCACAAAGGGGTTAAGTAACTGGCCCAAGACTGTCATTTATAGATATGAATATACAATGCTCGCCCACAATAAGATCCGTGTAAATGCTTAAAATGCTAATAATAATAGCTACCACTTAATGAGACTTGCTCTGTGCTAAGTGATTTACATCTTATTGACTCTCCATAGACACTTCTGCAGTAGGCACTATTGTGATTGTCATTTTATAGGTGAGGAAGTGGTTAAGTACCTTACTCAAGGTAATGAGGTAATGTGGTAGCACATGCAAGAGTAAGGATAGGAACCTGAGTCTGACTCCAGAGCTGGAGAGCTTCATCCAGCTGAAGCCAGTGGATTTTTAAGCCGTAGGGAGCGCAAGAATCACCTGGGAGCAGATTGATTGGCCCCCTTCTAGAGATTTGACCTTAATCACCAACAAAAATCACCTGAAGAGCTTTTTATATAACGGATTTGGCCCCACCCCAGATCAGTGGAACCAGGAACCCTGGAGGCCGGAGTCTTGGCTTCAGGTGAGTCCTCTGTGCAGCCAGGGTGGTGAACTACTTTCAAAGGTCTGGGGTGGGTCTCAGGAACCTGTATTTCTTACATTAAGCCCAGTGAGAAAAGTTGCCTAAGCTCTACCGTTAATTAATCTAAACTGTATTTAAATCACTGAGAGAAAGGAAATAGTTGTCCTCAATGTATGTAGCACACGATGAATTGAGGGAATGAAATTTTAGCAGGTCAAGACTAGAGTGAGGTGCCTAGTGATCACAATTTAAGGAAGCATGCACTCAGGCTTGTTGGATTCAAGAAGAAAGATAAAAAGAAGGCAGAGGTGTGATGTGGACTCTGCCCTCCTTTGTAAGGGGAGCCAAAGGAAGGATAACAAGTATTAAGTGCCTAATGTAGGAGCCTAATGTCATCTTATTTAATTCCGTTAGACTCCTGAGACAGTTATTTTATTATTATCTCCATTTTATAGAGAGCAAATGGAACCTCAGTCAAGTGTGGTCATCAGCCCAAGGCCACAGTGCTTTAAGTGACAGGGCTATTTATCTACACTCACTATTCTCACTTCCTCATTCGCATTATCTTCCCTTCCCAACTGACCTGGTAGGCTTCCCTCCTCATCACTGCATTAGGGCCACCATAGTCAAGGTCACCAGTGATCTCTGTATTGCCAAATTTGGTGGGCAATGTTCTGTTCTTATTTACCATAATCTTACAGTAGCATCAGATACAGTATGTGACTGCCTTCTTGAACTACATTTCTGAGCTCACAAGACTTCATGTCTTTATTTTTCCTCTTTTTTTTTTTTTTTTTTAACTGGACACTCCTCAGACTCCTCTAATCACTCATAAATGTGGCATCTCCTTTGGGTATGCCTTAGGAATTACATTTTTTTTTCTTATGATCTATATATAGTTAATTCCTTCGAGTCTAGATCTAGAAAACCTCAACCTCAATGTCTGAGTGGCCCTGTCTTACCACCCAGTCCATGGTTGCCAGCTTACCACTCTCTCATCTCTTGCTGTTATTCTTGGCATATGGCATTCTTCTTTATCTATTAAGGGTTTTTATAGTTTGTTTGTTTTCAGTATATCTAGCTTCAGCACAATATAAGCTCCATGAGAGAAGGAGCTTTATCTTAGTACTGAAAACAATGACAGGTGTGAGTGCTCAAGAATACCTTGTAAAAGTAATAAATGAAATGTTGTAATGGGGAACCTTAGCTCCCTGGAGGATTGCTTTAATTGAACAATGGACCTTTAGACAGAGGCTGGCAGAAGCTCAGGTACGTTGTTGGAAGCACATTGGGTAAACCTTCTCTAGAAACTGATCTGGTTCAATAGCAACCAGGTTGCAAACTCATCAGCCTCCAAATTGTTGTGAATGCAAAGTTCTGTGGTTGTAGGAAAACAGACTTGCACAGACGAAAGGTGAGTAAGAGTTGACTTTAACCTCAGCCCTTCCTAAAGACACTTAGGACACTTAGGGCAATATGTGGTCTCAGTGTGAAACTTGCCGAAAAGCTGATGTGTTATTGGACTGGGTTGTGAGCAGTGTTGTGTCAGAATTAGAGGGGTGTTAAACTCACTATATTCCAAGCTGGCAAGACCCTTGCTACTCAAAATGTGATGCTCAGACCAGCAGCATCGGCATCACCTCACAAGGGGTCAGAAACACAGAATCTCAGGTCCCATCCCGGACCTTCTGAATCATAATCTGCATTTTAACAACATCCTTAAGTGTTTAATACACACATTAAAGTTTGACAAGCATGATGCTTAGACCATTTCCTCTAAGTATTATTTTGGGTGCTATAATTTATGAGGGATAAAGATGAGCCTAAAAGGAAGAGTGTAAGTAGGATGGTGGGAATACCTGAAACTAGGTCACAAATGAAGATATCCTACGGCCAGGGGTGACAATAGGCCTGGGCACCAACCAATCAGGATAGAGGCCAGCTGTAGCATAGGAGCAGGGTCCTAGAGCCCTCTCGCTGTGCCACCCCTATAATTAATGTAGACATGTGGAGAGGCTGTCCCTGGAAGGTGCCAGGTGGCCAAGTGAAGGGGTGGGGCTTGTGGCAATGGCTATTTAAAACACATAAATTTTATACAGATGTCTTAATATTTTAAGAACTGGTGTGGCAAAACAGTAAAAATCTGTTGAAATCATCCTTATTCTGTCCTACCTTTGTTTCTAGTACATACCACTGTTACTAGGCTTACCATGTTATTGTGTTTTAGTTGATTTTATGTCTGTCTTGCCTATTAAACCGTATCTCCTTGATAGCATGACCAGGTCTTATTCCTGACCTCAGTGAATACTTAATTAGCATTTGCTGAAATGAATGCATACATGCATGAATGAAGGAGCAAATGTCCAAATGGATATGTGAGGCACTCATATGAAAGAAAGGTCAGACTTATTCCAGATCATCCCAGGGTGAATGCAATACTAGGGTACTGGATGGAAATAGCAATGCAGATTCAGGTTTAACCTTAAAGAAGAAACTTCTGAAAATTGAAGGCGTGAGAAAATGGATTGAGCTTCTCTGGGAGGAGGAGTCAAATTCCCTGGGACCAGAATTATTCAAATAATATAATAAACTATTTGATGTACAGACTGTATAAACAAGCCTGTGTATAGATGAAGAAGCTCAAATAACCATAAATATATGAAAAATTTGCTCAGCCTATCTGGGATTCAGGGGAAATTAAAATCACGGTAGCATACCATTTCAAATGCATCATATCAGCACACATTTGTAAATCCGATTGCACCAACTGCGAACAAAGGATATGGTGGTTTAAATTGTTATAACCACTTTAGGAAGGTCTAATTTAATTCAACTTAGGTATACTCTACAATTCAACAATTCTGCTTTTTGGCGTCCATGCTAGATTTTTTAAAATGGGATATCCTAGTGCAGAAACAATGAGATCTACACGAGGATATTCACTGCAGCACAATCTGAAATATCTAAAAAGAGGGGTGTGTGGAATCCAATGATTTATTAGTAGGGGAATGGACAGATCAATGACAATTTCTACAATGGAATACTACACAGCAGTTAAAAATGAAAGAACTGAGTCTGCAATATGAAAAAAGAGAAAAGTGAGTTTTCAAGGATGGATGTGGCTGGATACGTTTTAATTAACTTTAATGACACCCCAAACAATAGTATATGGGGATATAGGTAGAAAACCAGAAGGATATAAGCAAATGAACTTCAAACACGAGGTACTTCCAGGGAGGGAGGGGATGAGGAAGAAGGATGGGGAGAGGAGCTTCAGCTCTGCCTGAATTGTTCTCTTTTTATAAAGAGATCCTAGCACATTTAGCATCCTGTCATCTTCTCTTCCAAAAGAGTGGAGGAGACATTGGTGTCTATTATATTATTGCCTGAGCTTTTTGGTGTCTTACCACACATAATGAATTTTAAAAATTAAAAAGAACTGATTGTCATGGAAGTTGAGGGGGTGAGGCTAAGAGCATCAGTTAGATTCTGTTGGAAGCTTGTTCACTTTCTCTGAGCTGGATCCCATCTCTTTCTTCTGTGATCAGACATGCCCGGATGTCCTGGAACTTTTTCTCTAAGGGTAAAGAAGGCAGACCTGAGGTTCTGAGTTCCATGGTCATTATCCAGCCAAGCCTTTTAAGGCACTTTCACAGGCTTCTTGTTGAGTCCTCCTTCCTGACAGCAGGTGGTCTGTTTTCATTAGGGAGAACACCCACCAAGTTCCAAAAAGGATATGTAGGTCAGAGAAAATGTGACAGATGGAGAGCAATGAGGTCTTCAAGCTGTGGTGGGGACACTTAGACCTGCTTCTTCACTGACCTCAGTGCATGCACCTGTATATTTGCAGCCAGGTGAACCTTACCACCGTGATTTTTTGTATTTTTCACATGCATTGTCCCATGAAATAGTCACAATACCATGAGATAAGTCATGGCATCCTGGTTTTAGAGGTGAGGAGGCAGAAAGGCTCAACAAATGAAGTGGTTTGCTTAAGATCACACAGGTAACGAAGCATAGAGCCAAACGAAAGTTTTCTGACTCTGAATATTTTCCTCTTTCTACCACCTTTTAACTCTGAACATAGCACCTTATTCCTTCAGTACATTATTTGTGTTACACCCTCACGTGCATCCATTGTGGTTTTGAGGTAGCAAAAGGCATGCATAGAAGATATTTGTCAAGTGGAAATGGGGTTGGAGTTTGGGGAGGGAGCAGCAGAAAGAGAGGATGGAAGTAAATATTCCAGAACCCGGGCCAGGAGAGTGATTAATTTAGTCATGAATTAGTGTGCACATCCTGGCGCAAGTGAGACAGGCCACGATATGTGGTTTCGTTGTCTGATCAAGGGAATTTCGACAGTACGACAGGAGAGGAATGTCCTCCCTGGAACTCAATTACGAAAAGGAAGGGTCGCATAAATTCTTACGTAGGAAGTTATTGTAGCTACCATTATATTTCTATTCACTATGCTGTCTTCCTTGGGAGACAGTGTTATTTTGTTTGTTTATTGCTTTTTTTTATTGAGATATAACATGAAATGCACAAATATTAATTATACACACACATATTTCCATGTAACGACCACCAACATCAAATTGTAGAACATTTCCAGCACCCCAATAGGTTCCAGTAGATTCCCCCCACTGCTCCTTCCCAGTCATTGAGCAAACTCTCCATTCCTCATCCTGAGTGATAAAATCTGTTAAGACTCGTAAACATCAACTTGTTTCTCCTGTCCTTAAGCTTGACCTAAATAGTATGCTACAGAATATTCTCTTTGTGTCTGGCTTCTTCTACTCAGTAATTTGTGAGATTCACCCCTGTTGTCGCAGATACCAGTTCATTCTTTTGAATTGATGTGTAGTATACCATTGTATGAATATACAAAAATATATTTATTCATTCTGCTGTTCGTGGGCGTATTAGTTGTTTACAATCTTCATCTGCGATAAATAAAGCTGCTATCAACATTCTTGTGCATGTCTTTTGGTAGATGTGCACACCAATTTCTTTGGTGTTTGTACCTAGGAATGAAGTTGCTGGGTCGTAGGGTACGTGGAGTTTGTAGTTTGAACTTTAGGAGATACTGCTAAACAGTTTTCTAAAGCAGTTGTGCCAGCTTAGACTCCCACCAGCAGCACATGAGGATACCAGTTGCTTCACATTGTTGACTGTCCTTGATATTTTCAGTTATTTTAATTTTAGCCATTCTGGTGGGTGTTGGTGGTATTCATCGTGGTTTAACTTGCTTGATGAGTCATGACATTGAGCAAATTTTCATACGTTCACTGGCTCCTTGGAAGGCCAACTTTGGGAAAGGCCCAATCCAAGCCTTTGCCCAATTTTTTTTAAAGTTGGGTTACTTGTCTATTCCCTGTTCATTTGTAAGAGTATTTAATACATTCTGGATATGAGTCTTTTGCCTAAATGTATCTTCTCCTAATTCATGACTTGCCTTTTTGCCCTTTTACTCTTTACATAATCAGAAGTTCTTGATTTTAATGAAGTTCAGTTTATCAATCTTTTTTCCCTCAGTGGTTAGGACTTTTTGTGTCCTGTTAAACAAATCGTGATCTTGACCTATCCCAAGATCCTGAAGATACCTTCATATCTATTTTTCTAGAAGCTTTATTGTTCAGTGAGGCATAATTTTAAGCACATGTACTTTCTAGTTGAATCTTGGTATCAAGTCCCATCTTCCCTACTTACCAAATGCATAACCCTGATTAAATAATTCTGAGCTTCAGCTTTCTAATGTGTAAATGCGATAAAACCTAATTAATAAATTCATTGCAAGACAAGATGTGTATGTGAAGAATCTAATACAAAGAAGAAGCTCAGCAAATTTACTTATCGCCCTTTTCCCATTCTGTCACATAAAAATTAGTAATGCATAGGAATATTTGCCTCTCGTACTCAAAATATTCATAAATTAAACACTTACTGAGGAGGTACTATTAGAGGAACATAGTAAAGACACAAAGACAGGCTCACTGATTTGAAGAGACAATGACAAGGAAAATGTGAAATAACAATACAAAATTTAAGTTATAATTAAAGTACTTATTAAAAATTATTCACCAAAGAGTACAGGATAAATAGACAAAAATTGGCATAAATATTCAGAGAGAAGCAGTTGTTCAGGCTGCTGTAGCAAAGGAGGCTTTCAGTGGGTTGGTGAAAATTTAGCCAGAATGTAAACAGCATTTGTAAAGGAGAGGGAATTACCTCAGATGGGGTCTGCTGATGTGAGCAAGAAAACACATGGCCCATGGAATATGTAGAAGGTGCTTTTCTAGTTGGCTGGCGTGGAAGATTTGTTGAGATGAGGATTGGGAAATAATACCGAGAATTGTCGGTTCATTCATTAATTTAACAGATATTTAGTAGCATCTACTGTATATGCTGAGCTCTATGATGCTTGATTTTCTCAACTATGTGCTCTCATTTAATTCCTTGATATGTTTATGTTATATATACACATATATATATACATATCTACATACATATAAAAATATGTATATAACGCATACATCTCTTTTAAAAGGAAGTGACAGAATAATACATATCATACACATAATGCACATATGTGTATAAATGTATATACATTGAATATTACTTATACATATGTTTATATAATTTTATTTTTTTAAAGAGATATAAATAGAAAGTGGTTGAATTATTACAGACACTAACAAGAAAGCAAGTTAAGAAGATGAGCTCCAGGATGCTAAACCTTTACAGAGTGCAAGTACAGTAAAGACTAGGTCATGGCCATTTGGTCTTAGATATTAAGGAGACCCTTGGAAGGATAAGGTTAGATTGTTTTAGGAACAAATATCAGGTTGGAAGAAATTTAAAAAGAGCTGGTGAGAAAGCAGTCAAGATGGGAGGAGTGACATGCTGGTTGCTCTGCTGTCTTTCTCTTGCCTTTGGGTCGGTCAACTCACATCTTGGGCCATGGGTTTCCCAGCCCCGTAGATTAAGAAGAATACGCCCTTCCATCACAGAGAAAGTGTCTACTCCAAGTGTATCCACAGACTCAGAAAAGTGGTACTACAGAGGGAGGCCACAGGGGCTCACTACCGAATAGCCATCTTCATCTTCTGTGAGTTGACAGGCCAGACAGACTTGGGTCCAAACCTCATCTCTACCACTTACCTGGGCACTTACTTGGGACTTTGGACAAAATCCTTCTCTGAGCCTCTTTCCCTTTCTTATGGTTGCTAAGTGGCTTGAATGAAATAATGCCTGTAAAGTAACAAACATATGGTCAGGCAAAGTAGATGCTATATCAGTTACCCCCAACTTTTGTTGTTTAAATTCCATAAACAAGAAGGAATGCTGTACAGAGAAAGAGACAGAGACAGACACCAAAGAAAACACAGAAAGAGACAGACACACACAGAAACGAAGACACTCACAGAAACAGAGACACATGCAGAGAGAGAGAAGAAATGAAAGAGAAAGGAGACCTGGATAGAGAGAGAGGGAATGTGGGAGGGAAGGAAGGGGAGAGGGAGCGGAGAATAAAGAAGAGATACAGGTTCTTTTCACTCATTTCTGCCATAGAGAAATATGTGCGTACATTGAGATTTCTGCAGTTGTTTTAGAAACACCAGTGTGAAGAGCATTCACCTTTCACAGGTAGCATTTATCCCATTCCCCATCCACCTCTCATCTGCACCTCTTATTCAGGAAGCCTCATGAGGCTTCATTAGCTGTGCAGAGAGCGGGGTCTTCCAGGGCACATTTCACTGTGCAGCTGCCGTCCTCTTAGGAAGACCTCTCGACACGGAGATGGTCTTTGGGTTTGCTATTAGTATTTAAGATTTCCTGGTAAATTGAATACTGGCGTAAACAACAAGAACTCCCACAGTGAGGTCCGCCATCATTTAAAAGGGGCAAAGTGAAATTGAGTCCAAAATGTATGTTTTTTGAGCTTAGGGCTTAAAGTAACACTCCAGGCTGCCTTCGTTAATAATGACCCTTAAGGAGGTTTCTCTGATTTGACATGTATCTTTTATGCATGAGTCAAAATGAGTAACTAAGAATGAAGGGAAATTGTTTAGCCAGCAGCATAGTGCCCAGAGTGTGAGAGTGAGAAATTATGCTCAGGAATGATTGTCCTTTGGATCTTCTTGCTGCCATCTGTAGGTCGGAAAATTAAATATTAATATTGGGGGATCTCATTTTTACCATAAAGAAGAGAAGTTGTCAGGGTCTTTACTGAAATCTGGGTCACTGGTTCTGGGAAGCTCAGTACACAGTGAGATGTTTTGCCTTTTTAATTGTTAACACTTTTTTATCCTCCTCATAAAAAATAAATACATGTTACAAGAAACTGTTGGAAAAGACAGAAAAATATAGTTAGAAAATTAGCTTCATATTCTTACTACCTGGAAATAACTTTGCTTGACATTTGGTTGTATTTCCTTCCAGTTTGCACTGTCCTTTCTCAAAATAGGGGTAACTTTTTTTATACACATTTTTTCCCTTTGTAGTCTGATTTTTTCACATAGTGTTTTTGGTGAGGATTTTTCTGTCTTCAAATAATCTTCAAAAAACATAACTTAATATTACACTATATGGATATCCTGTGATATATTTAGCTAATGCTCTACTGTTCAATGTTAGATTACTTGTAAGTTGATTAATAAGAGTGCAGTCAGCATCCATTTACATAAATCTTTGTCTTCATTGGCTCATGGTAGCCTCCCCTAAGAGGTCCCTTTATCTTTTCTTCAGGGAGCCCCAGCCCATCAGATAATCTACACAAGTCTGTACTCTAGTTTTAAACCAGGTTTTAGTTCATCTCCAATTGGGACATGACCAGCTTTTGTCTCCATTTCCCTGAACGTTCTATGCTTCTGGTCTTCCTAGAGTGCATGAATAACATTTAGGTTTAGGCAAAAAAGGTGACCTATTGTAACTTAAAGTTGCTTTATTTTTGGCCCAGAAAAAAATATTTTAAAATTTTATTCACTTAATTTTTTACATTTTATTTGACATTTAACTTATTAATCCATTTAGAACTTATATTGTGATAAACATATCTAACAGTTTTTTTACAATTAGTCAGTTTTCTTGGTGATTGTTAAATAACCCACTTCTTTGTTGTAGATTTTGATATTTTCATTATTATAACTTCTTAATAATTATGCTAGTGACTATTTCAGCACCATCAATGCCATTTCATTGACCTGTCAATTGTTTATCAATAATTCATCATATTATCATAGCTTTATAAAGTTTTGATATTTGAACATGTACATCACTAATAGTATCTTTTAAAAAGTCTTATTTTTCTATTCTTCCATATAAACTTTGGAAACAGTTTAAGTTACTAGATTATTGAATTAGATTATCATTAAAACTATAATTTATTTAGGAAGAATTGGCATCTGTGTTCAGTCTGTCACTTCTGAAACGTGAAAGGATCTTAACTGATCTCTCTCTTACTGATTTGTTTATCTTACTCATCTCTTCTAAGGTTTTTTTTTTCCCAGCTGCTTTTCAAAAACAGGTGTTTAAGTATCTAATAACATGTTTATTTACAACCACACCTGTTTTAAAATTATAGATTTTGTAAAGCATACCAGAAAACTACTAAGAATATGTCGAACATCACCTACTTCTCCGAAATAGCAAATATTAACATTTTGCCATATTTGCTTCAGATATTTTTAAATAAATAAAATTTAATCTCTGTTCTCCTTCCTAATTCCATTCCCAACTCTCTCTCCTCTCAAGATATAATTACTTTCTTGAAGATAGTATGTATCCATTTTTTAAATAACTTCACTATATATACATGTGTGCATAAAATTTATAGTTTTATTTTGTGATATGTGTAATGTGTGATACAGATAATATATTTTGTGATATAGTTATATGTCACTATATAAAACATATAGTTATATTTTTATTTTATAAGATGCATATTATAAATATATAATTGTATATTGTATATACATTTCAAATTATCAGTATGTTTTACAAATTGCTTTTCCACTTAATATAATTTTTAGTCTATCTTGATACTTATGGACCTAATTCATTTGTTTTAACTACTGTACAGCATTCCAGAAGATAAACATGACTATTAATTGGCCTATTCCTATAGCGATGAATATTTAAATTGTTTCCATTATTTACTTTCAACCTTTTTTGTGCCATTTTATTTTAGAAGTATCTCTAGAATGTAACATATTTAAATTTTAAAAAGTCCAATATGTGAGTCTGTTCCTTAGAAAATGTTGAATTTAAACCATTTACACTTATAGTGGTGACTAATATATTTGAATTCATTTTCCCATTTCATTTTGTTTTCTGTCTCTATGATTTTCTTTGCTTTTCCCTCCCTCCCTCCCTCTCTTTCTCCTCTGTGTCTCTCTCTCCACCTCTCTCCTTTCTCCGATCTTGACTCTACTGGATTTTTTCTCCATTGCTTTTTTTTTTTTTTCTTAGTTGAAAATTATGCATTTCATTAGACATGATATGGTGGACAAATAATAATTTTCTCCACTTCTTTTCAGTAGTTATGGTTGTTATTCCAACCCCCAAGCATTATTGATTGTTTAGAGCTTCCAGGCAGTCTAGAGAATAAAGCCCATGAGCTTTAACATCAAACAGCCTTCACTTAAATCCTGCTTTTGGCACTTAATAGCTTACAACCTTGGACAAGTTATATAATGTTTTTGAATCAATCTCCATGACTTCTTTTCTTTTATAGATTTGTTTTGATTGAAAGAAATGGCATGTTTGAGGTACCTAAAAGGGTGTCTGGCATGCAAAAGTCCCTGAATAAAGGTCAGCTTTTACTTATTTGTCACTGTTTTAATCATCCTTGTCTTATTTCTGACGAGAATGGAAATGCCTATTGATTTATTTCTCCACCTTTGACCCAAATAATTCCACTTGTAAATACATGTATCTGGAAGAATTAACCACGTTTGCAGTAAAGCTTTATTCACGAGAATGTCTCTGCAGTTTTGTGAATAGTCGTGATAGAATATTCTGGCAGGAGAAAGACAGTGGCAGACGAGGGGCGATTTGGTCCTTTCTCTGGGCGCCCATCTGAAACTCTGTCTTTACACGAGTGAATTTTAAACATTGTCTTAGCTGTTTGCTAGAGTTCTACTTCCCACCCGCCCCTTTTCTAACAATTCCTCTAGTCTTGGCGACCTCTTAGCTTTATTGCCATCTCAAGTCCTGTTTTTTACCCCGTGGCATTTGATGCACTTCTTTCTTCTCCTTTTTTTCTTTCTTTGTCTTTACTCTCTCTCTCTCTCTCTTTCTCTCATTCTTTCTTTGTCTTTCTTTCTCGATCCCTCCTTCCTTTATTATTTTTTTTAATTACAGTTCTCTAAAGAGCCACTTGTGTTTTATCTAAACTCTGACTCTCGATGGGAAACAGATATGGGGATGAAGGGCACAGACTGGGGAGCCAGACTGCCTGAGTGTAAATCTCAGCTCCACCACTTACTACCAGGGAGACCTTGGGCAAATTACTTAACATCTCTAGTCTTTGATCTCCTCTCTTATAAAATGGGGACTATACTAGTACACTAAAGAGGGTCTATGTGAGCTTAATAAGTCAATATACATAAAGTGCTCAACACGTACCTACTTATAAAAGATATTTAAATGTTAGCTATTATAATTATTTCTTCTCTTGAATGCCTCTTGGCAGCTAAGAACACCTTTGAATCCAGCTCAATCCCCAAACCCAGTGTCAGCTCACCCTGACCTTGTGATGACACCTTCACACACTGTACTCTTACCAAGGCCAGCATTTCTTCATCTAGCAGCCATGCGTGACTATACTAGTGACACAAAAACATGTATACGAGGGACACAAAAACTCAGCTAAGGTCAATATTAGTATATTTCATGCAAATTTCTTCAATCTTCCGGTCCTATCTTTTTGACCTTGAAAATTAGAGCACAGCATTTACTTCAGCAGCATACAGACTCTTTCTGTGTCTGGTTGTGTCTACCTTTTGAAATTCATGATTGCATGACCCTGGATGTTCTAAAGGAAGCAGATTTGTAGAATTGCGGAGGGTTAATCTAATGATGAAAGAGCATTTGCCTACTTTCTAAACAAAATATGGTCTGGGCAATCTGGCTAGGATGATGAAAGCATTTTATTGACTGAGCTCTAGATAATCCTTTGTGTATTTTTCCACTTTTGTGCTTGGTGATTTTTTTCCCCCAAAAGCCGAGGGTGCTGTGGCTCTCAGGAATGGCATCTGCCACAGCTGGGTGATTTAAAAAGTATTTGTTTGTAAGGGCTTTTCCTTGCTTTTAATTTCTTAGTTTTGTTATTATACATCTGTATAGAACATTTATAACAGACAGGATGTTCTTGACATTCCCAGAAATCTGAGCAAACCTATTGTCTGAGGAAAAAAATCGTCATTTTAAAGTACATTTACCTTTTTTCCTTTAGAAATTAATTTTTGAAGAGGGTCTTAGAGACAGCAGACTCTCTCTTTTCATTCATAACAACCTGTCTTTGACTGACAAATGAATAAAACTTGAGAGTACATCACACGGAGTTCTAGAGGAGGATGATTAAAGAAAAGAAGCTTTCTGTAACTTATAACTCTGGAACTTGTCAAACTCTGTTCTTCCACTTGGTTTTCCTAGGCAGAGAAGGCACATTCTGTTCCAGAATCCCTTTCTGTAGGACAACAAGATAAAAATCTCATCATTGCAGATCTCTGGTGGAATTAGTGCATATATTTTTTAGAAAACCTTGACTTGGCTGATTACTGAACTGATAAACCTGAATAACTGAAGTTGGGTGTTCTGTTTAACTAACAACTTATCATTCACTTTGCAACTCATTTAAATATCTTTTTCTATGTGGAAGAGCAGCATTTTGATCACAGGAAGCCTTAAGGCACATGGCTCCTGCTGTTAACTCTTCTACAGGTTTTCACTCTTGGTCTCAGTTTCTCCGTCTGATAAATGAGGGGGCAGAAAATAGGATTTCAAAGCTCCCTTCCACATCTATAATTCTATGTCATATTTTCGTTTTTTTTTATGAACAGGCTAATTCATATTTAGAGGAAAATGAACTATAATTAGATAATTTGTTTATAAGATAATTAGAATTCATCGTATTTAATATCTTATACTAGAACTCATTCCAGCATCCATTATCACTGTATAGACAGGAATTGAAGGAAGCATTGGGGTCATGTTGAATATTTACAGATGGAGAGAAGTTACTCAGAGAAAGGGGAACCCTTCCCCCATGCAACCCTGTCTCCACCCAACCTTTAATACCTTCACTAAGTTTATTTCCTTGAAATTTGCCTCTTTTCATCTAATATTTAAATAAAATAAAAAGTATCTGGGTCAGGTTGCAAATAATTGGGTCTCTTCTGTGGTCAAATAAATTGGTTTTATTGATTTATCAGCAGACAAATGGTGAGGAGGATAGAGGAGAAAGAGAGGGGGAGGGGGACAGTGCACATTCTTGAGTTAGCTTAGACAACACCCATACACAATGCGACACATCTCAATAAGTGGATAATCTGGCATGAATCTAAATGCCTTACAGGCAGATTCTTCAAAATGGCTAGAGTTATATGTGCTAAGACTGCTACACATGGAGATGACCATCAAATGTATTATCTAAACTGGGATACCTTTGAGAGCAAAAGAGGGTCCTATTTATAATTATATTGGGACAACAAGGGTCAACTAGGAAATCCTAGGCAAATCGGAAGTTACCGTTACTCTGGCTATGTATTCTTCAAAATAGATCTTCTTTCCTCGGTTCATCCTAGGGAAATGGGAAGCTTTCAGATTTTCTTCAGTATCACTGGGATATGGAAGTTTCTACAAGGCTTGCCTTCATTCTATCCAGTCAGACACCATTGTATAGTCCACAGCTGGACATTTCTCTGGCCTCTGTTACATTTAGGTATATTCAGGAGACGAAATTCTAGGCGATTAAATATGGGCAGAAGTAATGAGTATTATTTCTAGGCTAATGCCATGAAGACAACTTACAAGAGAGTTTCCATGCTATTTTCCCTTCTGGCTTGATGTACACAGCATGATGGTTCGAATTTGTATGATGCAGATAGCAGAGTAGCAGAGCCACAAGACAGAAGGAACCTGTGTCCTGAATTCGAGAGCTGTACAACAATCAGGAAACCCAGTTTGGGGTTTTTGCGTGTGTGAGAAATAAACTTGTTCTATGCCACTGAGATTTTAGAGTTTATATTTAGCAACAGGTAAACTATCATTATCTTAACTAATACATTGTTTAAACATTAGCCTCAAATATATTAAAGACATCTTTTTCTCTGTGAACTTCTCCAGAATAGAAACTCAGAATAGATATTTGAATACAGTGAGTACGTGCTAAATATTTTTTTGGATTGGATTGAATTTAATCTTATTGAATTAAATTGAAATGAAATACATAGCACATAAAATGGTAAGAACCTCATCACATGTCCACAGCAAGCTACAGGTGAGGTAGGGAGACAAAGCTATTTTTCGAAAAGCCAGGGATTCTCTTGTTAAAGAAAAAGGGGAAAATGGATATTGGGAGATTATTAACACTGTCTGCTACAGGAGCAAAAGACAATTATTGCCATCACTAGGTCCTGAAAAATCGTGATACCCTATTTAATGGGCTCTGAAAAGGTTGGATGGAAGCTGAATGAAAAATCCAAGTGAAGAATATAAATTTCATTCTCAGTGAAATAGTAGCTGAGATGGGTTGAACGATCAAGTCCTTCCTACCACAACTCTCCAGATAAGTCAGGTTCCAAACTTTACTTTCATTTCTGTTATTTAAATAATGCAACTCTAGTTTGGCTTGTCTGCACAGCCCAAATATGTTCATAATTCACTGGCTCCACCACTTGTAAAGTATGTGACAGCACCTATCAGGTGCATAATCAGCAAGTACTGAGTCAATGAGAATATGAAAGGACAAAAAGATGTGGAGCTGATGGCATGTGAAAAAAAAAAATAAATTGATAAAACCACCTGACCTTTTCCTAAGGTTAGCATCTGACCTTAAGTCCCACCATAGCTAATTGATTCCAGTGGGTCCTATTGTCTGCTTTCCCTTTAGCCCCACTGGGCCTTGGGCTTTCTTTAGTTAGGCTTTGTCCTAACGAACAGCAGAGATTCCATGTGAGTTGCCTGAGTCAGTAGTTTTCTGGCTTCAA
>NW_011888885.1:3842531-3850706 GCF_000151845.1 Pteropus vampyrus
GTCAGACACCATTGTATAGTCCACAGCTGGACATTTCTCTGGCCTCTGTTACATTTAGGTATATTCAGGAGACGAAATTCTAGGCGATTAAATATGGGCAGAAGTAATGAGTATTATTTCTAGGCTAATGCCATGAAGACAACTTACAAGAGAGTTTCCATGCTATTTTCCCTTCTGGCTTGATGTACACAGCATGATGGTTCGAATTTGTATGATGCAGATAGCAGAGTAGCAGAGCCACAAGACAGAAGGAACCTGTGTCCTGAATTCGAGAGCTGTACAACAATCAGGAAACCCAGTTTGGGGTTTTTGCGTGTGTGAGAAATAAACTTGTTCTATGCCACTGAGATTTTAGAGTTTATATTTAGCAACAGGTAAACTATCATTATCTTAACTAATACATTGTTTAAACATTAGCCTCAAATATATTAAAGACATCTTTTTCTCTGTGAACTTCTCCAGAATAGAAACTCAGAATAGATATTTGAATACAGTGAGTACGTGCTAAATATTTTTTTGGATTGGATTGAATTTAATCTTATTGAATTAAATTGAAATGAAATACATAGCACATAAAATGGTAAGAACCTCATCACATGTCCACAGCAAGCTACAGGTGAGGTAGGGAGACAAAGCTATTTTTCGAAAAGCCAGGGATTCTCTTGTTAAAGAAAAAGGGGAAAATGGATATTGGGAGATTATTAACACTGTCTGCTACAGGAGCAAAAGACAATTATTGCCATCACTAGGTCCTGAAAAATCGTGATACCCTATTTAATGGGCTCTGAAAAGGTTGGATGGAAGCTGAATGAAAAATCCAAGTGAAGAATATAAATTTCATTCTCAGTGAAATAGTAGCTGAGATGGGTTGAACGATCAAGTCCTTCCTACCACAACTCTCCAGATAAGTCAGGTTCCAAACTTTACTTTCATTTCTGTTATTTAAATAATGCAACTCTAGTTTGGCTTGTCTGCACAGCCCAAATATGTTCATAATTCACTGGCTCCACCACTTGTAAAGTATGTGACAGCACCTATCAGGTGCATAATCAGCAAGTACTGAGTCAATGAGAATATGAAAGGACAAAAAGATGTGGAGCTGATGGCATGTGAAAAAAAAAAATAAATTGATAAAACCACCTGACCTTTTCCTAAGGTTAGCATCTGACCTTAAGTCCCACCATAGCTAATTGATTCCAGTGGGTCCTATTGTCTGCTTTCCCTTTAGCCCCACTGGGCCTTGGGCTTTCTTTAGTTAGGCTTTGTCCTAACGAACAGCAGAGATTCCATGTGAGTTGCCTGAGTCAGTAGTTTTCTGGCTTCAAGTTTCCTGTTCTGTTTCTTTTGGTTCCTCAGTGATTATACTTTAACTTGCAAATGTCAGGAGTGCCCTTGGGTGCTGCTGGACCCTTCCCGCAGTCAGGCAGGGCTACCTTTTTTCCTTCCATGAGCTGGCTCAGAATTTATGGAAGGGAGTATGCAGATTGATGCTGCTTCAGGCTATGAATTTTTTATTTAATTTAAACCTGATTCAAGTAAAATCATGCCACAGTTTCTGTTTTGTTATTGTTGTTGTTGTTGTTTTCTGAGCAATTTTCTACTTTTTTCTTTTTGCCAGATTCTTTTTCTGCCTCTGGACCCTCTAACCCCCAATACCAGCAATAGTAATATTGAACAATAAAAGTAATGGATGTCATTTGTTGAGCACAGAAGTATTGTCTTCTGTACATTAACATATTTACTTCTTTGGCTGGTCCTTCAAAGTAGTTATTCCCAATTTTCAGATAAGGACATTGAGGTCATTTGTATGTGTATGTGGTTTAACTGAGCATTTAAAAGATAAAATAATTTGCCCTAAGTGATGCAAAATTTAGTAGTGAATTTGGGATTCAACTCCAAGTTGATGTATATTTTCCTTTATTCCACACTACCTCTCAAAAGACAGTAACAATTCTGCTCATTTCCTTTCTTTTCATTTGACTTAGCTTTGCTGATTGTAAGTTTAAGAGAGATACAAGATTTTAGTCTCATTCAGAGCTACTAGTTGATTGAAAGTTTTGTGTGAAATGAGATTAATCTCACAATTGGTAATGCATTGATTTTTAGGAATTATCAATAGTTTATTAACTATAGTTTAAAAATTGATTTATTATAAGAACACCCTTTTAGTATTCTGAATACAATGCATACACATTCTTCTTATTGCTATGATTTATGGGAGGCTGGGTGAACTTGGGCATAGACTTGAATTCTGGGAGTCTGAAGTTTTATCCATCTGTTTTAAAACATGAATAGACTTTACTGCCAAATTGATCTATAATTAATTCATGGACAGTACATCTATACCTGATTCCAAGATGATGAATAATAGTAAAAATAGTGAAATGCAAAATGTGTCATGACTTAGGTGAAATGTTCATCTCATGAATTTGTGACAGAAGAGAATCATTCACTGGGCAGAGTTACAGTGCTTCTCATTTAGTTGTCTATTTGTCAGAAGTCAA
Source organism: Pteropus vampyrus (assembly GCF_000151845.1). NCBI lineage: Eukaryota > Metazoa > Chordata > Mammalia > Chiroptera > Pteropodidae > Pteropus > Pteropus vampyrus. Next base: position 3,845,036 of record NW_011888885.1, read on the forward strand.
AATTATTTTTAAACTGATTAGCATTATTTTGTCATTATTCATTTGTCTCGAGGTTACCCCAATATTTTCCTTAAAAAAATAATCACTTACATTACAATGGCAGTGCAAATCGCTATAATTTTTTTTACATAGTAACTTAGCAAAACACTTATGCCTTGTCCTTCGACACTGATTTTGGCATGCTATGCTACAGAAAGGTTCTAAAAGATGAGGAGGGAAAGTTCTGGGCTTGAAAAAGTTAATTGCAATATCCAAACAACCAAATGACTAACAGGAAGGGAATAATTAGGAAATTATGGCATGTTTACTAAAAGGGCTATATGTGCACGTTAAAAATAAGAATGGAGAAAACAACTCAGAAAGTAATATTTGATGAAAGAAGCAGAAACAAAATTATAGCTACACCTTACAATTACATAGATTAGAAATAATCTTTTTATTCCTTTTCTTTTGCGTTCCACTATTGTTATTATTTAAGTTGCATGGTTCTTAACATCTAAGGACTATTTATTATGAAATTTACTTCAGGGAAAAATAAGAGAGGAGTCTGGAGGTGGGTATTCCTATAAAAGTTATAAATAGCATAACTTTTTCTCCCTTTCCTAGATTTATTAGACAAACATTTATTAAACACTATTACATGTATTGCATCTATTATATGTATTGCATTATAGTAGGCAGGACACAACATCTACCCTTGAGATAGTTTTAATTTACTAATGGAGGCAGGGCTATGAGAAAATACAAATTAAAAATATATAAAAAAAAGTCACAGCTACAACAGGACTAAGGAGACATGACAACTAAATGTAATGAAGGATTCTGGATGAGATCTTGGAACAGAAAGAGGACATTAGGTTAAACACATAGGAAATATGAATAAATTTAACATCCTAGAGCTGTATTCTGTGTCCCTTTTGGTCTCTCTCCCTATGCATTTTCACATTCTTCTATCTAGCCTCTTGTAAACTCTTGGTTTTAAATATCTTGTATATGCCAAAGAGTCATAAACGTGTATCTTATTTTATATCCAACTGCTTACTCGACATCTCCCCAGAAATGCTCATGAGCCATCGCACACAGATCTCTTGACTTAACTTCATGCTCCAAAGCTACTCCTCCCCTAGTCTCTCTTGTCATCTCAGTAACTATCAACATACTCACTCAGGTCAAAAATGGTGAGTTATCCTTGATCCATGGTCTTTAACTCATCTAACCCATCACCATGTCCTATTCACTCTTCCTCTAAAACATATAAGGTCCATCCACTTCTGTTTGCACCAACATTATCTTAGTTGAAGCCACCAATCATCTTTCTCCTGGACTGTTAACTAAATCATCAAGCCTTACCTGGAACCTCTCTCCCCACGAATCTACTATGGCCACTTTTATTTTTCTTGAAAAAGCCAAACTTCTTCCTGCCTCCTTAAGGTTTTTGAATTCATCTGAAATGCTTTCACCGTTGGCTTTTCTGAGGCCAGATCTTTTTTGATATTTAAATCTCAGATCCAGTCTCCTAATCTCAAAGGCCATCATCACTGCCACACAATCTAATGTGTCCTTCCTTTCACTCTGTTACCTCACCTCTTAAATTATACTGCAGAGTACTTTTCTTTATTTGATATTCTCCTTATCGTTTAATTCAGTCGTCTGCTTCTTTTCTGTCTCTACCAGTAGAATGTAAGTTCTTAGAAAACAGAGACCTTGTATTCTCGATGCATAGAATACTGCCTGAAATCACAGGCACTCAATAAATTCTCGTTGAATTAATGAAAGTGACAAATGAGGACTAGACACTAAAGTCCTGAAATTCACAGAGACGAGAAATTGCGGTGGATCTGGAATGATCAGAAGTTTCTTGGAAGGAGCGGGAATTGGTGAGGCTTTGAGAATCAGTAAGTCTAGTCAAGAAGAAGGAGACGGAGAGGGAATCCAGAAAAAAAAGGTAAAGGTGTGGAGAGAGTAATAAACATGGTATACTTGGGGACAGCAGGGAGAGTAGAAGTTTTGTAAAGATGATGAGATACGAGATCAGAAAGAGTGGTAAATCCAAACTGCAGAGATGCTAGAATTAGCCTCGTTAGGGACTTTCCTCCTGTTGATTTTCAGCTCCAGCTCCCTTGAGCCTCTAAACCATTATCTCGATTCTAAGCCTTTGAGGTGAAAGTAATAAAGACCGCTCCACCATCCGTTATTTTTCTTTCTTTAACTCCCAACACAAATATAATTTTGAAGTAGGATTGCTTGGGTCTGGCCAAGTGTGTAAGGTGATTCTAGCTTATATCCATTTTCAGAGTTTGAACAGTCCCTTTGTCAGCCATTTAGCCAGTGCAATTCCTGATGATCTGAGTTTCCGTCTCGTTTTTATGGTAGGTTGGTGTCGTATAGGGTAGAATTGGATTTCATCCTTGTCTCACAACCTGAGAAAAAGAGAGTGTCAGAAATGTAAATCCCCTCAGGTATGCCATTTCTCCCCCCCCAACACTCACCCCCATACCTTTAAATGAAACACATTGAGCTAAATAAAGGCGTTTGCTGTGGCTTTGATTTCTCCAGGCAGAGTGTCAGCTCCTGGTGCTCTTCCATCTGTCAAGCAAGTGTAGACCTGTCAACCAACTTGAAAACACTTTCGTCCACATTCCCACTAACCACAAATATAGGCATCACTCCAACAAATTTTTGGATATAGACTAAAATCTCCCAAGGGCCGTTGGAGCTGAACAGCAATTTAATATAATGTGCGACTTCATTACAGCATTTTTCATGCATTTATCCAACTTTTATTGGGCACCTCTTATATACCAAGCTTTGCATAAATAATGAGATTTCAAGAGAAGACACATTCTCTGATTTCAAGAAGGTTGCAGTTTAGTGTGAAAGAATGACATGGAAATAGATAAGTGTGGGGCGCCGTCTAAATGCTAAATGTAGGATAACACGTAATATCAAAGGTTCCCGGAAGAGGGAGAGACCTACCTGGTGGAGTAAAAGTCAAGCACTTGGAGAAGAGCATCATCTCTGGCAGGTCCAGTGGGTAAATGACTAGGGAGGTCATTTACATTTTCTCCTCCAGCGAGCTATGTTCTCCTCAGTGCTCCCGCTTTCCACATAGGGGGCAGAATTGGCCCTTAAAGAGAATAGTGAAGTCCTAGGGATCTGGGATATGATACCTTGCATCCTGCATCTATGAAAGCAGGACTTTTTTGCCTTCCAACATCTGGTGTTCCAATAGACTCAGTGCCTCCTTCCTTGAATTACCTCCTCAGGCAGAGAAAAGCAGTTTCTTAAGGGAAGAACTGTTCAGGGCTCCTACCATCATGTTGAAACCGAGTAACCACAGCAGCACAGGTGCTCTGACTGCCTCTTTCATATATTTGATTTCATCTTTCCTTCTCATAAACCACCAGGCACAGGAATCATTATACTGACCTAGGGTTTGGAAGCTCATATTTGCAATGTGCATGCTTTATGATTTGGTGCATTTTGATTGATGGTGGAGTTTATTAAGCAATGTCCCTCCTCCTCCTGGATCCCTTTGTGAGGGCTCTTCTGGTCCCTCTCACACCATTTCCTTCCCCACCCCACCAGGGTACTGTCAGTCATTGCTCTTGAGTTTTGTTTTCTGTCAGGTCAAGAGACCACTATAATTCCCACATGGAGATGTTTCATAGTTATGTTTTCTCTGTACCTGAGTTAGTTAAGTTACATAATTCTGTCTTGTAGCTGTTGATAGGGATTGAAAAAATACATATTGGAGGGGGCAGTGGAGAGTTGTAAAAGTATATCTCAAAATGACGTAAAGGAATTAGCATGTGAAAATATAATTACTTTACCTGTGGAAACAGGTAAGATTCCCAAGAGTCATCTAGAAACGTGCTTTATGGACTTGTGGGAGGAATAAAGGGCTTCTAGCAATCAGTTAGGTCTCTTATGACTGGTTTGAAAAACCCAGCGTGGAGCTGTGGTGGGTGTTTATAGGAGGCCCCTCCCACTTTGGTGGTTTAGCCCAAAGGAAATGGGGTGCGGAGGGGGGGACATATTGAAGTTTATGTAGACTCCAGTGACCAATTCAGAAAGTGCGGAAAAGATTTCATATTACACATACTTTCTGCAGTGCTTATTGATCAGATACCATTTACATGTCATTGCATACTCATATATTTTCAAATTCTTTCTGATTTTCTCTTAAAAGTAGTTTGCATCTAAAAATTTGAGTAAGAAGCAGAACTAGATAGCAAAACCCTTTCTAGCTCTAAGACAGGAATCAGCAAACTATGGTCCTCAGGCCAAGTCCAGTCCTGTGTCTGTGTTTGCAAATAAAATTTTATTGGCACACAGCCACATCATTCATTTATATATTGCATATGGCTGCTTTCGTGCTCTAATGGCAGAGTTGAGTAATTGGGACAGGGACAATATGGCATTCAAAGCCTACAGTATTAACTCTCTGGCCATTTATAGAAAAAGTTTGCTGACTCCTGTTCTAAGACCTCATACTTTTTAAAGTGGTATCCCTTCTCTGTGCCTCAGTTTCTTCATCTGTACAGGAAGAGGTAGGAGAAATGAATTGTGTCCCTTTCAGAATCCTGAGATCCTGCGTTTTCTTTTGAAACTCATAAGTTCTTGAACTGCCACGATGAGAAAAAGGAGAATACAATGGAGAAATAGGTTTTCTTCACTATCAAGAGAGGGGTCCTTACTCTGTATATCTCCTCATCCGCAGTGATGACAACTTTTATTGTCAACATAATTTTTTTGATCACGCATCTAGATTTTCCTCAGGGGCTGGTTGCATGTTAAGTAAAGAAATCCCGATCCACGGGCAAAGAAAAGCAGAGAACACAGCAGAAGTTAAGGCTGCTTTCTGTTTACCAGTTTGCTCTGAGGAATTCTCCATCAGCTCTGCACTCACTGAAAATCAGATGCAAACACTGAGGTGATTATTGAGGATCTGGCTGGGAGGAGTTAAAATGGAAATTCAGTGCTTCTTTTGGTCTCAATCTCAAATAAGCCACTCCTAGGACTGTAGCAGAACCTGAACTGAGGTACCTTTTAAATGTGCTGTCCTGTCTTTCAAATCGTCAAACAGTGAGAGGACAGACTGGGCATATATGAGCATTTGAAAACATATTACACAAAACACCTTAATTTTCTTCAAGCCTTCGAGCATATTTTGTAATTGATAGCCATCAGATGGGCCCCCGCTCAGGCCAACTGATTTTGGCAGAGTGCATTTGGACCCTTCACAATGCATGTCGAAGGAAACTAACAAACTCAGCAATTCTATGATATAACGGACTTGATTCAAATGGTCCGATTGTCTTGCTGCCTGCTAAAATCTTACATAAATCCACTTCTGAATAGTAGCGGAAGAAGCAATAGTTGGAGAGGAAGAGAGAGCAAAGTGTTTTTGCAACATTCTGGAGTGAACCAAGCTTTTCAATGATACTTTTGTTAACTTGCAACACTCTTAATTACCCAGGGGCTGTTTTTTCTTCTTCCTTTTAAATGACGTTTCTTAAATTGACTCTTTGGATAGACTGATAGGTCTTCCTTACAGGGTGTGTGTGTGTACACACACATACAAGAGAGAGACAGGAGAGAGAGAGAACATGAATGTATCTTAGAATCTGAAAATTTAGTCATCTTACTCAGATTATTTTAGATTTAG
>NW_011888885.1:3852596-3861692 GCF_000151845.1 Pteropus vampyrus
GGGCATTACAAAGTGTTTGTTTCACATAAAGGGCCTCTGTGACTGAGTACATTAGGTGACATCTGATCTCACAGATTTCTAAGTCTTTGGGATTCTCTTCTTGCTCTTGTGATGACTGTCCAATGAGTAGGGAAGGAAGAGGAGAGAAAATTGGAAACATTCTGAACTCTAAATAAATGTCCTTTGTTCCACCTACTTTGTAACCATGTAACTCTTGATTTGGTTTCTCTACTTGGTCAGGCCTAAAGGTCTCCTGGTTGTCTTCATATTTCTTTGTCTTTCCCTAGTGCTACAAATATCTGCAGTCTCTGTTGACTCTTCCACTTGGCTTTGTGGATGGACAGAACCTCTCCAGCCTCTGCTTGAAGACACTTCTTCCTTTATCTGCTGCCCCAGAGCAGATGTATTGGCTTTTAACTCAGCTGACTTCAGGATCTTTCTCAAGGGCCATGGGTACATCCAGGCTCTATCCATGCCACGTGGGATATCAAAGCGCTGGGAAATCCACTGTTCTTTGATATACCTTGAAATGTGCTATCTTTCCAGAGCCTTAAAATAAGTTCTTTGTCCCTCTTCTATTTGTTTCTAAAGTCCCTTGGCCCCACTGTCAGCTCTAGAAGAAGTGGCCCTCTCTTACACTTGTCCTGTGTCATAAACCCTTCTTCATCACGGAGCTGCAAGCCTCACAGATCTGACTGTCATAGTCGGAAAAAGTATCTTCTCTATTATGGGAAGATACTTGGAGCTAAGCAATCACAGCTCATATGGAAGCTAAGGGAATTTAGCAAACCCTCTCTCTATACAAAGCTTTGCTTTCAAGCCCATTACCTTGTGTTATTCTCTCTAAACCAGAATGATGAGTCTGAAAAAAAGGAATGAGATTTAAAGAAAGGAAATTAAAGGTTTAACATTTGCTATATACTAGCCAAATTACAAGTATAGTTGAAATTACCTTATTTTCCTCCAACGTGACTGAGAGCTGAAATCTGAATACAGTTTTATTAGTAAAGGCATCAACACAAGTTTATGTGTCACCTATAATTTGAGGTATACACCCACACGTAATAGAATTGCCCCATCCAACTGTCATAAATGTCAAAGATTATTCTCAGGTTATGTCAGTATAAGCTCACAGATCCCTATGATATGTTCCAGTTTCTTGGATTTTCTACCCTTTCTCCCTACGATGTCAAAAGCCCACATCATGATTAGTTATGTTTTTGTTTTCATTTTCTTAGAATCTGGGGAAAACGGGCTGATTACACCCTTCCCTCCTCTAGCTTAGCCCTTTTAGCAACCCCCCTACCTCTCCATTTCTAACGGTGTTATGTACATGTAGGGTTCTCGCCTGGCTTGTGAATGGGATCAGCCTCCTCTCCTCCATTCCAGTGGAGGGTGTGTGTGTGTGTGTGTGTGTGTGTGTGTGTGTGTGTGTGTGTGTGTGTGTAGGGGGCAGGTGAGGGACAGAGTTGAGTCAGAGGTAGAGACTACGAGAACTCAAGTAGGCTTAAATACACAATTACTATTTCTCTTCAGTTAGAAATATTCTAAGTGCTTTTCATAAAACTCTATGACAGCGTATTTACAGGTTAATAATCTATTAGGAAAAAAGGAGCAGGGAGTTTGCTGTTACATTTTATAGTAAGACTTTTGGGTAGGAAAGAATTATTTTATATATATTCACACTTCTTGCTTAGACAGGACACTGTTCTTCTCTGCTCTTATCTTAGTCTTTCTTTCTTGTTTTTCTTTAGCTCAACAGAATTCACCAAAAATCCATGAAGGCTGGTGGGCATACAAGGAGGTGGTCCAGGGAAGCTTTGTTCCAGGTAAAACACATTTATTTTCATTTTATTTTTAAGAAAAGAATTGGAATGAAATATGGTATTATTTTTAGAATTTTACATTTGCTACATGGCATGGAATGTATTGCAAAAGGCAATATCATCTGACTTATGTGTTAGAAAAATACTCCATCAAGAGAAAGTGTAAGTGAGTGGCAATTTAACCAAAACCATATTTTTCCATCTGAGCCTGAATCCCAAGGTTCTTCCACCTACAGGTGGCTCTGTCAAGGAGAGGATGATGAAAGATTGAGGGTTGAAGCTCTGTCTACTGGAATTTAGCTAAGTGAGGAAGAGCCCTTTCTTAACATTAATGACACAGGAAGTCTGGAAAGGCTGACCATGACAATGAGGCTTGCTGGGATGCATGCTGTCACTGATGTCACTTCAGTAGCATCTGTGGTCAGGACTTAGCAGATTGGGCCAAGCATCAGCTAAAAATAACAGGCAAAGTGAGTGATGTCAGCATGGAGGGAGAGAAGCAAAGACAGATTGAAGCCAGAAACATACCATGCCTTTAGTTTAGAAGCAAGGTGGAAAGTCCTTGCTTTTTTCCACAATTCTTATCCTAATCATGGTCCTCATCCTTCTGCTGCATTAAGACTTTAGTGGAGAGAGAAGCAAGGGAAAGAGCGAGAATGTTAAAGAGAAGGATGGAAGGGGAGGCAGGTGAGATATTTCAAAGTATTTTAACTGCTTAGATGTGAGAGGGTCAGACATAAAGCTCTCAAGTTGAGCCAATGTGAGGTCCTCACTCAAACACTGAGAACAGAGGACCCCAAGTGTCAGTTGAGGTCTTCATAATTGGTGGCAAAGGGAAAGAGCAGTGGCCCCAGATAATCTGTTTCATTCTTAGTTGTGAGATCTTCTTCTCTTGCTGTCTGGTGGAGCCCATTACATCAGCTGTGCAGAGCTAAGCAAGTTACTAAACCCCTCTGGGCTTCACTTTTCTCATTTGTGCTGTGGAACAATAATACATACTCTAGGAGCTTTCCAATAGGAGAAAAGCAGGCACAGTGACAGAGAGTGGGTGACCCAGGATAAAGCCAACTGACTGCCAAATAGCTGCATAAATTGGTATTATTAACTTGATAAATTTACTGTGGTACATTTATTCCTTGGCTCAGTGGTATAGAAACAGGAACTGTCAGGTTTCTAATAATCTTATAACAACTTAATTGACAGAAGTTACGTTCATATGGCATATATAGATACATGAAATTTTATATTTACAATTGTGACTGTCCCTTTCCAGTGGATAGAATGCATGTATATATTTTTTTTTCTGAGGGATCCGCTTCTCATATTCAAGCTATCCCGGAAATTACATTTATAATTGTATTCTTGTACTTTGTGATTATGAAATTAGAGCAACAAAGGGCATTTTCCCAGGTTATAAGTCTTGCTAAACTGGTAATATCCTCCCTCATGACTAAAATGCTCATGGATAATACTGGATCAGCACTGCAGAATTTTGCTTCTCTGCCCCACATATTTTTTTTTTTAACGATTTCTCCTCTGTCGATATATTGTTTACATGTGTTCAGGCCCTGTTTTGAGTTTGTTACTGCTTCTAATAACCAGAGGAAAGAAGTTTTGTCTTTCTTCTATGTTGATTTAAAAGTTGGACGTTCTCTCCTTTCCAGTTTTAAATGAGATAATATGTATAAAATCTGCTAGATGGGAAGCAATAGGTATGGCGTTCTAAGCATAGATTCTGAAGTCAAAGAGCTTTGGAGTCGAGTCTGGGTTCTATGGATATTCCTACTTGTGGGACTGTCAGCAAGGTGCCTATCCACTCTCAGCCCCCTGGGGTCTTCATCTGTTGAAATGGAGATAAGGACCAAATCAGCTTCATGAGGTTTTGTGAGGATTAAATTACACAAGGAAGGTGAAGTGCATTGGTAACCTCTGGTGCCTGATGTGAGTCAGTGCATGTCAGTTGTCCTTGGTATAAGCATTATTCTTTTATCAGTTACACCGTAACTGAATATTTGATATTTTCCTGCTTGAGCAAAGGCAAACAACTAAAATTTGGAAAATGTATTGATGCAAGTGAGAGTCTTTCATGATGCCTAGAACATGGAAGGTGCTTAGTAAGTGTTCCTTGAGTTTGTAAGCTCAGTGGGTCTCTACACTGGCCAACCAAGAGGCGATTTTATCATCCTCTGGATTTAACAGTTCTGAAGACCTTTGGCTTCCTGGTAAAAAAGGTCGAGCATCTGATTATTTCACTTTCTAAACTTTTGGGAACTCCAACACTGTTAAAAAAAGACAGGAGTCATGAGAATTTTTGAGTTAAGTAATTAGACCTGAGACTCTAACATCTGACAGACTCCAGGTGCCCTACTGTATCTGAGCTTGTGCTTAGGGCAAACAATGGACACTTTATCTCATCATTACTACGTATAAGGTTAAGAGTGTTCTTTACTTTGCCACTGGGATTTTTTTTCAGGTCATGGATGTGTGAAAGAGAAAACTTTGTATGACTAGACTACTTGGGCAAGTCGTATTGTCCCTTAAGTTCTGTACAAGAATATCTAGAAATAATTGTCAGTTGGCATAAGTTGTGAATCTGTGACTTAAACAGAGCTTGTGGTGGATAGAAATATATCGGTTCTGTAGCAATAGCAATTCAATAGCATTTATAGAGTAGCCACCTGATGCTGAGCGCAATGCATGGGGCAGTTATTAAAGAGGTAACGATACGTGGTTCTTATTCAAGGGCGAACCCCCAGTCTAAAGAGGAAGGTAAGCCATAAACCCGTGACTCAGTAGAGCGAGGGCTCTAACAGGGTTCATAGAACATGTAAGGTAGGCCGTAAGTGTGAAGATTCTGCCTGCCTGGTATTTAATAGCCTTTGTTGTTTACTTGTTCAAATCCATACTTTTAGCCAACCCCACTCATAATCACAGTCCACCTTGCAGGCAGAACCCAATTTTGTGTGAATATTCACCCTCCACACAACTCCAGAAAGCCATTCTCGGGTAATATCTACACCAGTCATGGTGATTTCAGCCTCTTTCTTAACACTGATTGATTTAGACATCATAATGGCTAATTTTATGTCAACATGGCTAGTCCACAGTATCCAGAAATTCGCTCAAACATTATTCTAGATTTTCTGTGAAGATAGTTTCTAGATGAGATTAACATTTATATCTGTAGACTTTGAGGGAAGCAGAGGGCCCTCAATAATATTGGTAGGCCTTAAGAGAAAAAGACTGAGCTCTCCCAAAGCAGAGAGAATTGTGCTTCCTTCCAGAGGCCCGTGGCCTTGAGCTGCTACATCAACACTTCCTTGTGTCTCCAGTGTGCCAGCCTACCCTGCAAATTCCAGATTTGTCAGTCTCCACAATCACATGAACCAATTCCTTAAAATAAATGTCTGTTTCTGCACACACACACACGCACACGCACATGCACATGCACATACACACACACACACATTCTATAGGTTCTGTTTCTCTGGAAAACCCTGACTAATACACTAATACAGACATGAAAATATGATTACCAGTTCTATCCATGGCTTGTGAGGGAAAGTCTGCCAAACAAATTGGGAACAAAATCCACATTGAAGATGGCAGAACAGAAAGTTAGAAAGAACCCATATCTTTTGTGGTCTAGTTGAGCATTGAATTAACTATGGAACTATCTTGGCTTTGATTTTTCTTAAGTGAGAAAACAAACCTCTTATTGTTGGAACCACTTTGAATCAGGCTTTCTGCCATTTGCAGCCCGATGCATTCTTCTAGATTCAGGTTTCTCAGTACAGGCAGAAGGGAAGGAAGTTGGAACCGGATCTCGACAATGTTGAGGATTACTCCAAGTGGAGGAGAAGATGCGGAATATCGAAGTAAATAGCACTGGTGTAGAAGGTTGACAGTGCACTGTGGGCATGCTGGGTGCTTCTGAGTGTCTGAAGGGCAGGGTACACAGCGGAGCCTAATGAGTGAGAAGGCCAGCAAGGTCGTCAGCGGCCAGGCCATGCAACTTTTCTGTGTCATGTCCAAGAGCCTAGACACAATCCCTTTAAAAATAGAGGAATTAGAAGACATTTCTGAGCTCTGGAGAAAGACAATGAAATGTGTATTTTAAAAAGCCAGCTATGGAGACAGTAATGAAGACACTGTATTTCCGTGAAGATATCAGAGGCAGAAGGATCCATGAGGTGTTCTCTTTTTCCTTTTTCTTTCTTTTTTATCATCCAGGCAACAGATGGTAAGCACCTATACTAAGACTGTGAAAACCAAACAAAAAAAAATTGGGTTAATCATGGGGTTTGTTTAGTACCATTTAAAATATATATCTCTTTCACACATGTATATAACACATTTATAATTTAGCATAAATATATATATATACACATTTAACACATTTCAGAAAAATTTGTGCCAAATACTGTCTACTCACATTCCATTTTTCCAAAACAGTAGGGAAATTGGGCATCCTCTTTAGAGGAGGCACTGTGCTAGGAGCTGGGATTCCTAAAAGAGATGTCTTTGAACTTCTTGGAACTTCTAGTCTAGTGGGAGAGAGTCGCTAAACGTAATAAGCAGCCTCTCACCCCAGCACCTGCTTCACATGGCAGTGTTTGGATGGGGTATATCTTTCTCCCTTTTCAGACTAGGACATCAGAATGGGGCTTGCTTCCATTGTAAAGCTTTAAATCATAATACTCGGGGTATGTATTTTTCCAACTTTATGACACCCTAGAGCAGGTGAAAAACTTCTTTAATTTCACCACCTTCAGAAAATCACTCCAGATTGGTCTTGAGCTCACTAGTCTAGCAAGCTCTCTCTGGATGCCTGCCTTCAGCATGGCCAGATTTGGTTTACGGTGGGTAAAGAAACAAAGGAGGTTCCACTGTGGCCTCAGGAAGCTGAGGATAGTGGAAGAAAGATGGGGAAATGTCTGTCACTTTACAGTGTCTCCCGGATTGTGTGGAGGGTTTTAGGGCCTACCTAGTGTAATAGAATACAGAAGGCTTCCCAGTGGAGGCAGTGCCTAAACTGAGTCCCCAAGGGCAACTTGTGTGATTCTGCTAGAAGCAGAGGGGAGGAAGTGATGTTTCCGAAAGGAGAGCACGTTGGGCAAAGGCCTGGAGGCTGGGAAGAGAGACACTTACTGGAGCAAGAAGAGCTCAGGGGAGTTAGGGCTGTGGAAAGCAGAAAGGGCTCGATCATGGAGGGCCATACCAAGCTGAGAATTTGGATTTACCCTAAAGACAATGGGGCACCAAGGGAGGGATTGCAACTAGAGAAGAATTCAGGATGAGAGATGAAGGAGATGTGACAAAGATAGATGCAGTGGGGACTGTGGGGAAAGTCTGGCTTCTAGGGACAGGAACCTTGTCTCCTTTCACCCCCGAATCCTCCAGGTCATAGCACAAACCTTGCATACATCAGTGTTTGCTAAATCAGCTTGGATCAGAACAGAGGAATTGTTACTCCTTGAAGCAAGGTGTATATCATTAGCATTGTCATCGCCACCACCACCATCATTATCACCAACATAACCATCATCACCACCATCACTATCATCATCATCATCATCATCATCACCACCACCACCATCGTTGTCGTCATCGTTGTCATCATCATCATCATCATCATCATCATCATCTTCATCATCAGAATAAGCATATCATTACGAACTGCAGTAAATCCTATAAAGAGTTTTGAGAAGTCCAGCAAGAATTGTCTTGAAATCAGGGAAGACCTTCCTGCAGAAGCTGAGACTGGAAGATTAGGCTGGACAGCACCAGTGAAGAGTGGACTTAGAGGTGTGTTCCAGGCAGAGGAGTGAGCCTGAGCAAAGGCTCAGAGGCACGCATGGGCGTGACATGCATAAGAAGCAGAACAAAATCGACTAGGGCCGGAGTGTAGAGTGACAGAGGCAAAGTGGTTTGAGAGTGGAGGTGGTCAAGAGCCAGATCACACTGAGTGTGAGCCTCCCTTAAAGTGTCTGTGTAGAGATCGTAGGAATAATGAGAGGACAATAAATAGTTAGAAGGAATTTACTCTTCCTTGGAGATCTGGCAAGCACCAAGGGGTCATGAAACTGAGTTTTTAACTGTCCAAATGATTAATAGAAGAACTCGTAGCCTCATTTCTGATCAGGATGGGATTAGGAAACTTTGGCTACCTGCATCATCTTCTGGTGTGTTCTGCAAAATCAAGTAGAAATGGTTCACCCAGGCCAATCAATTCTCCCAACATGCAATTTCCACCCCTTCATCGTTGGGTAGTTTTAAAACCTTAAGATTGTTAGAAGATGAGGAGAATTATACCTATTGGCAATTACCTGTGATTTAGCACTGATGCCTAATTACCTCTGTTTTTCAAAATGGCTAATTTTCTTTGCTTAAGAAAGGCTCATTTTAGACACTGGTGAGAAACATGAGCTCTCTTTTCTTCCAGTCCTCCTGGGAAGCAAAGCAGGCTGGGTGGTGGGAGGGTGCTTGCCATCTTGGATGGCCTTCCTGAATCATTCATTTCTTTCATTCCTCCACGTAGCAAATAGTGCCCCTTAGTTAGAAAACTAAACAGTTTTCTATCACTCATCACAAAAGACCACATATTTAACAGCTTAAATTGATACATATTGATTGTCTCACAGTGTCAGGGAGTCTGGGCATGGCTTAGCTGGGTCCTCTGCTTGGGTTCTCACAGTGCTGCACATCCATCTATACTCTCAGTCCAGCCTCTCATCTGAGGCCAAGCTCTTGCAGGTCCTTGGCAGAATTCAAGTCTTTGTGGTTATAGGATAAGGCCCTAGGCTCCTATAGGTTGTCTCTTCTCCACAGGCTGTTCACAACATGGCTGATTGTTTCTTCAGGGCCTATGAGGAAGTGTCTGCTTTCCCTTCCCTTCCTGGATGGCCCCGATTCACTTTTAAAAGTTAAGCTGACTCACAGTAGTCTCCCTTTCGATCGACTCATAGTCGACTACGGAGGACCTTATTCATATCTTCAAAAATCCCTTCGTCTTTGACTTATAATCTAACCTGATAACAGGAGTGTTTCCATCATATAAACAAGCTCCACCCATACTGGAGATGCGGGAATTATACAGTCTGTGTACAGGAGGTGGGACTCTTGCAGGCTATCTTGGAATGGCCAACCACAGTGACCTTCATTCATTTATATAGTAAACTATGCCCCTCATGCCTTCATATAGGAGAAAACCTTAAAGGGCTGCTAAAATGCTTGATCCAGATTGATCACAGTGTGGCATTTGAAGATG
>NW_011888885.1:3867277-3869402 GCF_000151845.1 Pteropus vampyrus
AAGTTAGACGTTTTTGTCAGGTGGAAGATAATCAAAGGCAACAAGACCATAACCCCCAACCAGGAATCCTACTTCTTATACCTGCAAAAGGATGACAGGGTGGTGCCTGTGGACTTTGTTACTGAATATAACATTCTATAACATTCTCAAAAAGACAGACTATATAGCAAAAGCTTTATGCAGCAAATATTCAGCATGGGATGCTTTGGCTTTGAAGATATGGCAATAGAAGGGAGCCACCTCATCTCCTCCCACCCCAGACTGGGTCGCAGGATCCCAGTGTGATGATAAGGGCTGGGAAGGGGGCCTCCCGTCTCCCCCCAACCCACTCCATGCCTCCGTATGACTGGACCCCATGGCAGCTGTGATGATTTTTCCATTCCAACTCCAAATTGCCCTGCGAGCCGTCTTCTCCCCTCACTGAACAGAATTGGGTCACCAGTTCCTGCCAGGTGCCAAACCATTGGCTTCTTTTCAGCCCGAAATCAGATCACCAATGATTCTCCTTTCAGATACTTTCTTTTCCTTTCTGGAAGACTGCACATTTCTAGATCAACAGTTTCTAGATATTAGGGCCCTTTGCAGTCTTCTGTGCCTCCTCTTCCTCGTGTCACCACCAGGGCTGGTGTTCCAAGCCTCTTCCTTTGCCTTCTCAGCTCTTCTCACAGCCCTGCAGCTACCTGCTTTATGTAAACAACTCCAAAATCTCTGCCGCCAGTTCCAGGCTCTTCCCAGTTATGTGCTCATTTTCCAAGCCTTTAAACGACTCTGCTTTCCCATCGTTTGAGCGCTGGAGATTCACAGGGTAGAGCTAATATCATTTATAAACTCTATTATATTTTATTTCAGGCTGTATGTCTTACGCCTGGAGATTTGACTTTTTCCCCCCTGAATGCTCTTTCTAACATTGTAGCAGTTACCTGAATCATGCCTCATTTTTTATTGTTTTATATTGATACCACGCCTTTCTTCCATTTATTTTTCTTGGGAAAATATTACCCAAGTTAATAACCAGAAGAAACTGTACTGTTATCTCCTCAGTATGAAAATATTTGTCATATATCATATTATTATATATTATATGATATGCTATAATATATCAGTATCACAATATATTTATACTTCCCGATTTGTAATTATACATTTTGTGTTATGGCAACTACTTTTTCTTGAAGTCTTTTGTACGGGACTTTTTACTTTTTACTTTTTCTTGAAACATATTTTTCTTGGAATGCTCTAACATTCCGGTCTAATGTAGACTGCTTTCTAAATTTGTTGCTCAGCTATCACGCTGGCTTTTTTAAAAAACTCCTAGGTTATTTCTGCTCTTGTTCACATATTATGGTATGTACACTCTTGAATTCACTTTATGATTTTCTAACTTCTCGTTTAAGCTTTTGTTTTCTTTTTACAGAAAGTTGTATGGGTGATTAATTTTCTGGGTCCTCAGATGTCCAATAAAAGGTCTTTATTTTGCCCTTACACTTAAATGATAGTTCGTTTGATAATAGAACTCTCATTTCAAAATTATCTTCCTTCAGCTTTTTCTAGGTATTACTCTATTGTCAACTTGTGAATGATATCCAAGATGAGAAGTTTGATGCCTTTGTAAATAAGTGTCTTTCACCAGCCCAGGCTCCTACTAGCTTTTAGGACATAATCTTTATCCCTGAAGTTCACAGATGTCATGGAATGTATCAAAACAGATATGCCTTTTTTCATTATTTGTGCTCAGCATGATGAAATGCGGGTTCTAAGAGGGCAGAGATTTTTTTCTGTTTTGTTCACTGACCTATGAATAGTGCCCGACAAAAAGTAAGAGCTCACTGAATCTTATTGACTAAATAAACTAATATCCAAGTCACTTTTCATTTTAGGGAATTTTTTTTTATTATTATATTCTTTATCTTCTCTCAGCTGTTCCTTCTGCTCTTACCTTCTGGACAACTTTTGGAAATTAAAGATCTGTCTTCTAAACCTTTCTTTTCTTTCCATATACAATTTCCATATCCGTTCCTTGATCTAATAATTTCTATCTCTGTCTTTTTATATTAAGTTCTAGGAGATTTTCTTTACTTATCTTCCATATTTCTACTTGGCTTTCACCAATGTCTGTTCTTTTGTA
>NW_011888885.1:3869452-3871739 GCF_000151845.1 Pteropus vampyrus
TAGAGGTGTGTTCCAGGCAGAGGAGTGAGCCTGAGCAAAGGCTCAGAGGCACGCATGGGCGTGACATGCATAAGAAGCAGAACAAAATCGACTAGGGCCGGAGTGTAGAGTGACAGAGGCAAAGTGGTTTGAGAGTGGAGGTGGTCAAGAGCCAGATCACACTGAGTGTGAGCCTCCCTTAAAGTGTCTGTGTAGAGATCGTAGGAATAATGAGAGGACAATAAATAGTTAGAAGGAATTTACTCTTCCTTGGAGATCTGGCAAGCACCAAGGGGTCATGAAACTGAGTTTTTAACTGTCCAAATGATTAATAGAAGAACTCGTAGCCTCATTTCTGATCAGGATGGGATTAGGAAACTTTGGCTACCTGCATCATCTTCTGGTGTGTTCTGCAAAATCAAGTAGAAATGGTTCACCCAGGCCAATCAATTCTCCCAACATGCAATTTCCACCCCTTCATCGTTGGGTAGTTTTAAAACCTTAAGATTGTTAGAAGATGAGGAGAATTATACCTATTGGCAATTACCTGTGATTTAGCACTGATGCCTAATTACCTCTGTTTTTCAAAATGGCTAATTTTCTTTGCTTAAGAAAGGCTCATTTTAGACACTGGTGAGAAACATGAGCTCTCTTTTCTTCCAGTCCTCCTGGGAAGCAAAGCAGGCTGGGTGGTGGGAGGGTGCTTGCCATCTTGGATGGCCTTCCTGAATCATTCATTTCTTTCATTCCTCCACGTAGCAAATAGTGCCCCTTAGTTAGAAAACTAAACAGTTTTCTATCACTCATCACAAAAGACCACATATTTAACAGCTTAAATTGATACATATTGATTGTCTCACAGTGTCAGGGAGTCTGGGCATGGCTTAGCTGGGTCCTCTGCTTGGGTTCTCACAGTGCTGCACATCCATCTATACTCTCAGTCCAGCCTCTCATCTGAGGCCAAGCTCTTGCAGGTCCTTGGCAGAATTCAAGTCTTTGTGGTTATAGGATAAGGCCCTAGGCTCCTATAGGTTGTCTCTTCTCCACAGGCTGTTCACAACATGGCTGATTGTTTCTTCAGGGCCTATGAGGAAGTGTCTGCTTTCCCTTCCCTTCCTGGATGGCCCCGATTCACTTTTAAAAGTTAAGCTGACTCACAGTAGTCTCCCTTTCGATCGACTCATAGTCGACTACGGAGGACCTTATTCATATCTTCAAAAATCCCTTCGTCTTTGACTTATAATCTAACCTGATAACAGGAGTGTTTCCATCATATAAACAAGCTCCACCCATACTGGAGATGCGGGAATTATACAGTCTGTGTACAGGAGGTGGGACTCTTGCAGGCTATCTTGGAATGGCCAACCACAGTGACCTTCATTCATTTATATAGTAAACTATGCCCCTCATGCCTTCATATAGGAGAAAACCTTAAAGGGCTGCTAAAATGCTTGATCCAGATTGATCACAGTGTGGCATTTGAAGATGCAGTAGACGTTATTCTGTCCTAACGTCTTCAAATCAAGCAGGAGAAAATAATATTCTTTGGGTATGGATATTGCTTTGGTTGCCTTTACTTGAAGAATATCCTCAGAAGAAAACAAACACTGTCTTCCCCGACCCCACCTCAGGTTTCTCAGCCAATGTTCCTAAATTTATAACAAAATGTAAGGGGTGAGGGAGAGGTCGGAATTTTATACATGACTCCCAGGTTTCTGGTTTGGGCAACTAGTTGGAGAGCAGAGCTGTTCTCCATTATAGAGACAGTAAAGAAGCAGGTGTCCTTAGGTGAACAGGACAAGGTATGTGGAGGCTCCTGTGGACAGCAGCCCTCGGGGGCTCATCCAGTTGCCACCCCAAATTGCTCTTCCAACCATTTCCCCGAGCCCTCATCTTCCCGGCCTTTTTATCCTCTGGCCCCAGACTCTGAGGTCTCCTGCCTCTCCCTGCTCAGGCCCATGTCCTTGTGTTTAGCGACCTCGCCTTGTGGTCTTAGGCTCAGTCTCATCGTTTGCTTTCTCCCACCTTCTTGACCTCCGATCCCACTGATGGCCTACTGGCTCTGCTGATACTGGTGTCAAGTGTACCTCAGGGAACAGGCTTTCTCCCCTCAGGAATTCACTACACCCCAATGATCACCCCAACCCATATTCGGTCTCCCTTTGAAGGGAAGAGGATCCCACGACCCCTAAGTTTACCTATCCTCTAGCATCCTTTAATACACCCCAGTTGAGTGCTATATTATGCCACTGTGTCAGTTTCCCGTGGCTGCTACAACAAATTAACACAAACGGTGGCTGAAAACAAT
>NW_011888885.1:3871789-3874031 GCF_000151845.1 Pteropus vampyrus
GCGGGTTCTAAGAGGGCAGAGATTTTTTTCTGTTTTGTTCACTGACCTATGAATAGTGCCCGACAAAAAGTAAGAGCTCACTGAATCTTATTGACTAAATAAACTAATATCCAAGTCACTTTTCATTTTAGGGAATTTTTTTTTATTATTATATTCTTTATCTTCTCTCAGCTGTTCCTTCTGCTCTTACCTTCTGGACAACTTTTGGAAATTAAAGATCTGTCTTCTAAACCTTTCTTTTCTTTCCATATACAATTTCCATATCCGTTCCTTGATCTAATAATTTCTATCTCTGTCTTTTTATATTAAGTTCTAGGAGATTTTCTTTACTTATCTTCCATATTTCTACTTGGCTTTCACCAATGTCTGTTCTTTTGTACGGGACTTTTTACTTTTTAAATGTGGCGATCATTTCAATTTCTAAAAACTATTTTTGTTTCTTTGATTTATCTTTTATAAGACTACTTTCTTATTTGATTTTTCCAAACCCCTACAATGATACTGATTGGATTTTTAAAAGTTTTATCTCCTATGTTATCTCTCTTTGTTTACCTTGGTCCTCTTTCATGCTGTTGATTTCCCTCACATGTCTGGTTATCCTTGGCTGTCTGCTCATGTTTTAAATGACAGACTCAGTTGTCGAGTAGTATTGTAAACTGGTGTGGTGTCATGTGCAGTCATGCATGTCGCTTTCTATAATAAGTCTCTACTTTGAATGAGAAGACTAAAAATGGAGTATGATGATGGGCCATCTTTTCTTTAAGGTATATGAATAGAAGATACAAAGGCAAGCTGGTGAGTCCGTCTCCAAAGTAAGGAAGACTTTATTTAGGGAGTGGAGTGTGTGGTTGCATTTTGTTCTTCTGCAGAATTGCCCATTTTATTTTTCATCTCTGTCAGCTGTGTGATTCTGAAGTTACCTTATGTTTGGTCAGCTTCTCTCTCTGGCCCCAGGCACATACTGAGAGGGACCCCTCCACCCCAAACACACATACACAAACACACATTTTGTTGCTCTCTGCTGCATTGGAAGGGCCTTCTCATGGCTTCAGCATGGGAGCATATACAGGATGCAGCCTTAGCATAAATATGCAAAGGAGGATTAGGAAGAGCAGCTCAGTGCTTCCATATACTCAACTCTAATCATTACCATATATTTGACTTGTTCCTGGTCCTTATACTTCTGTCTGCAGGTTTGGCCTGTCTCTAGGGAGCCTTCAAAACAAAAAATTAAGAAGGAAGGTTATTACTACTGTGGGGAGTTTATTCTCTCTCCTAGTTATTCATTTATTCTCATATTATATCTGATCCTATCTGTTTCATATCTTCTGAAAACTCCTCAAAATTCCTGACCTTGCAAATGGTACTTGTTCATATTTATCAGAGTTGTTATATATTTATTCCTTTTCTGATATCTTTTCTGTAAATGTATCTGTGGAGCATGGGTAGAAGAGAGAGTAAATATGTGTGCCCTGAATGATAATGAACCAAAACCTGAGTAAGTCCTCTTTTCCCACTTAACTACTTCTTTCTCCCCAACTCCCCCATTATTTTAGTTGTTGAGAGAGGCAAAGTCATTGACCATTGATTGATAAGGGTTGCTAAATGCCTGTCTTGCTTGTTTCCTCCTTTTATCTTTCCTTCCTTGTTTTTTCCTTCCTTCCGTCCTTCCGTCCTTCCGTCCTTCCGTCCTTCCGTCCGTCCGTCCGTCCTTCCTTCCTTCCTTCCTTCCTTCCTTCCTTCCTTCCTTCCTTCCTTCCTTCGTGTCAAAAATATATTTTGATCAAGGAACTGGAAAGGAGCTGGATATATAGTGGTGAGCAAACAAATGTGGTCTTGCCCTCTTAATGCTTTCAATCTAGTGGAGGAGGCAAATCAACCAATTAAACATGCAGTTAAATACATGTTTACAAAGAATAATACAGTCCCTGAAGGCAATAAGAGCAGGAAGGCCTTACTGGTCAAATGTCATATGAAGTGAGCCCTGAAGAGTAAGTTGAATTTGACCAGCAGACCAAATTCCAGCAAGGTAGGAAAATTTCAACAAGATGGAGCACAGACATTGGAAGTTGGTAGGGTAAGAAAGGGCTGTTATGTTGGAGGAAGGTAGAGAAATTCAGGAAAGATATTAAGGTGCTGAATGACATGAAAAAATAATGAGAAGCTGGCAAAAAGGAGCCTCGTAGTTCATGTAAGGAATTGAGATTAGATAATTAAAAAGTATTAACCAGAGAAGTTGCAT
>NW_011888885.1:3874081-3876485 GCF_000151845.1 Pteropus vampyrus
CAAGTTTAATATCTTATAATTCTGAAGGTCAGATATTCTAAAATCAAGTTCTTCCTGATGTCCCACTTTATGACATCAATTTCTTTGCTACGAAAATGTATGGAAAACTTTTTGTTTGAGCGTAGCATTTTAACTTCTCTACAGGATAAAACTTGCATTTTACAGAGTCCTGTGGCATATTGTTTGGTCAAGGGAATAACCCTCTGTTATTGGAGAGAGTCAATCCTTACTGTGTAGATTCTTTTTCTTTAGGTTGATCAGTTGAATTTCCTCGAGCAAGATGTCAGTGGGTGAGCACATCGGTCCTCTGTCCCTGGATTTTGCTTTTGTTATTAAGATTCTTCCTCCTTTGGGTCATGGAAGCAACGAAGAATATTGGAAAATGCTCACTGGCTTGGCTGCTCCATGAAATCTTAGGCAAGTCGCTTATTATCTTAGGGTCTTGATTTCCTCAGTTATAAAATCAGGATATTGAGCTACATGGTTTTCAAAGATCCATTCCGGCTCCAGTATTCTCTGAGAGTTTGCTAATGTGATATAAGATTGATTGGGGAGATATATTTAGCAGTATTAAGAAATAGAATGTTGATTTTATTCATCAGATAATTTTATTATCTTCTCAATACCAGGATTTGGAGATAGTGACGTGTGTCTTGCTAGTCTTCTGTTCTTTCATCTCTAAGAGAAAGCAAATAGAACTTAATGAATATACTCTTCTCAGTATAGGAAGGTCATGCTACACCAACTCACCCTCAATTATAAATATCTTAGTTATATTATTTCCCAGAAATTGGGATGTGTAGAGATTAAAATTTATTCTGAGCCTGATAGGTGTCAGACACCCTGCTAGACACTGGGGACCCAAATAAGAATAAAATAATACTCCTGGTCTTCAGGAAGTCATAGGTAAGTTTAGATACAGACATGCAAATCAGGGGTTACAAATCAGGGAAAGGGATGTGAGACTGGAATGGGGAGACAAAGGAGAAGGCAACTAACTCTGCCTTTGGGATTAGAGACATTTTGCAGATAAAAACTTCTCTTGAGATAGGTCTTAAAGACGTGTAAGAATTTTCCAGGTGGACAAGATAGAAAAGGGCATTTCTAGTGGATTAAACATAGTGGAATCTGGCCTACTACTAAATAGCAGATTGTAAACTTCTTGTCAAGCCGTAAGCACTCGTATTAATCATCTCATTTTTGACACTCCCCATTATTAGCATACTTTAAAGCTGTGTAGTGCAGAAAGCAGTGGACTCAAAAGTTCATGCTTTTGTGTCCCACCCCATCATGCGTCACCTGTATGATGTTTCTAAATCATCTACTTTCTAAGAGCTTCAGTTTACTCATCTGTAAAATAAGGACAGTCTGAAATACTTTCGTAAAAATTAAATTATGTATTAAACCTAGATGCGCCTTACCTAGGTGTACATACAAAGGTGTTACTATTTTTCTTATCATAATTTTTCATTAGGCTATTTAAGGTTGCAAGGAAGAGACCTGCTCAATTGTACCACTACTCTGAGTTCCTAATACCTCCTTCTAATCCAAGGAGACCCTATAAACCTTTTAAAGATAATGATAGCACATTGCGCCCAAAGATACCACTTGAGCACAAGTACACATAACATCTGCCTATGTGCTTCACCACAAAGAGGGTTTGTTTGGGCCAGGTTGCAGCCATTGAATGTGGAACACTCCTATTGGATGGGCTTTTGCACCAAACCTTCTCAGAGATACATGGCTCTCCTGGTGCCACACACAGTAGTCCCTGGTCCAGTCGACACAGGTGGCTCTAGACAATCAACCACTTGGGAAATACATCTGGGGCTTCAGGACCTATCCAGTCACGGGTGTATCAAAAGAGGCTCACTGGCCGTGATCCACTCTGGGTGCAGGCAGGAAGGGACGCGTTGTTTGTAGAGAATTTAATGACAATAACGAAACCCTCCAAAAATTCGATCTGCTTTTTATTATCCCCACGTGCTGGAAATTCTAACAATGCCAGTAATAAAATAACTCCTCCCTCTAAGCTCTAAACAATTCCTGTGGTTGCTGTATAATCTTTAAAAGAGCACGTTTTTATTACTTATCCTTTCATAAGCGCCATCTTCTACACAGTAGTTAATTGCAGAGATCTTCAGATGTTCGTTTAGCCTCTAACATACGGGGACTCAGCTGTGTGTGTTCGTTCCCAGAGGACTTCCCTAAAGGTTCAGAGTCGGTGGAGTTCGCTGTTGGAGAATCCCTGTAGTACTGCATATTCCTGAATTTAAACAGTTAATTTAAAATAAACAGCGATAGCACTGTGATTGTAAACACGAAGAAAAAGAACTTGAGTTACTTCGATTATGTCATTCTGTGTGCCTATTTGGAGTTTTTATTTGTACTTAAAATTTAAAAC
>NW_011888885.1:3883840-3900081 GCF_000151845.1 Pteropus vampyrus
CTCTCGTAGGGAGAACAGACTAGAAAAGGGCAAAGGGGACTTAGAGACACCAGTTAGAAAACTATTATAGAAGGATAGGTGAAAAACAGTGGTGACTAAAACCAGAGAGGCAGGAGTGAAGATGGAGACAAGTGTCCTGATTCTGGAAATGTTTTGGACACAGTATGGACAGGACATACTGATGTATTGAATGGAAAAGAGAGTAATGAAGGATGGATCTTAAGTCTGGGGTTTAAACAACTCAGCGAATGGTAGTGCCATTATCTGAATTGGTGAGCTGTGAAAGATACGGATTGGAATGGGAGAGTCTAATATTCTGTTTTCGCCATGTTCGTTTTGACGTGCTTGTGAAACACGTCACAAGAGGAGGCAACGTGGTGGCAAGAGAGGTCTGAGGGGATGTATGCCTGTGCCTCCTGCCACCATGTAAATGATCTTTAAAACCACCAAGTGAATGAGATTGCCGAAAGAGAATATACAGGTTAGAAAATGAGAAAAGCCAACATTTTAGGAGATGGACAAAAATGGAAGAACTTTCACCTACTGTGACAACTCACATTAATATAGCACTACGTAAGCATTTGTGTGTGTTAACATTTATACCACACTGACTCTGTGCCAGGCATGGTTCCAGGCATTTGGCAAATGTTAATTCATTTATTCCTCACAACTATCCCATGACGTAGTTATGATTATTAGCCCGATTTTACAAATAAATAAATGGAAGGCATATGGAAGTTTATGTTTAACTCAAGGTCACATAGCTAGTGAATGACAGAGCCAGGACTCTAACCCAGATGGTTGGGCTCTAGAATTCATAACCTAGGATTTTGCCACAGTACTTCTCAGCATCCCATGGTCTCACCTGGGTTTGAGGAGATCCATTTCTAAGTAAATATGGGAGGTGGGAATGGAAGGCTCTGTTGGCCTTCCAAACCTTGATACTTTTTAACTCTTGCCACTTAAAATGAATCAATTGCCAAAACTCATAGCTCATAGCTTTTAACTCCAAAATACTTACATCTGTCATTTCATTATATCCCTTCTGCTACCATTCTAATTTCAGACTTTTAAAACATTGTGATAAACTCCAAATGGTTTTTACTGCTCCCCTACTCCAATCGCTTTTCCCCATTGTAGCCAGATGAATCGAAGCCCAAGAACATCCTGTTATCTGTTAGATCAAAAACCTTCATGACCTCATATTCTTTACATAGTAGTGTCTATACTCCCCTCCCCCGGGATCCAAAGCCACCTGTAATTTGGCCTCTATCTCCGAGCTCATCAGTCACAATTCCCAGCATGTAGCTACTGCTATCAGCCTGAAGTAAGTATCTATTCCCTGCATATGTCCTCGCATTCTCAGCTCAGCAGCTTGGTCATGCCTATCAGCCCATTGAGAATCTCTTCCTACTCTACCCCACACCAAAGGTTCCTGGGCCTGCCTGCTGGGATCTGACCCATCTCGCATAACCCAGCATTAGGGACTTCTCCCTCGTGATTCTCTGATTTTCACCTGGAATTGATCAAATTATCTTCCGCGTTCTCAAACTTTCTTTGTACTCTTCATAATAGTCATCGCATTCTAAATAGTGTAGGAATTTGTATAGATTGTCAACTCCTGGAGGGCAAGTCATCTGTATCTTTCCAACCCCCAATAATGCCTACACTGTGCCTGGCTAATGGTTGATGCTTAAAAGTATTCATGTACTAGATAAACAGATGCAGTTTTTCCCTCTCAGCTGCTTTTTCCTGTCTGATTAGTACCTGTGGGCACTGCTCCTTTGTCTCACTTTCCAGTGGAACGATTCTGCTTCCCAAACGCATTCATAACATGGAGTGATTTATGACATCTGTTTCCCAAGCATACACTAAAATCAAGGACGCTAAGTGACCGATTCCCCAGGTAAGCCTTTTGCAGATAGAATGGACTCTGGACAAGGCATTTTTTTCTACTAGTCTGATTTTCAGGCAAAATTCTTCAGGAGAAATAAAATGTTTAAAAACATGTTTTGTGTTTGTGTGTGTGTGTGTGTGTTGGTAATGGAGCGGAGTATCTGCCTATGGATGGGAATCAAGTCCTGAAAACTCATTTATTTTCGTTTAAATAAAAGCAAATGAAACTTTTTCAGGCTTTTGTTTTACTAATGCAATAATTTTTCACCATAAAACATTTTGTAACTGCAACTTATTTTTAAGTTAGAGAGTTATTTTGCAGTACTTATGAACTAGATATTTGGGGGTATTTGACCAGGAAAATAAACACCATATATTAAATTTTAACTTTATGATTTTAGTGATAAAAGCAAGAAACTAAATCAAATATACAGTATGATTCACTTTTTTGTATTCTCATAACTGTGTAAGAAAAACACTGGAGGAAAAACAGCAAAATAAAAAAATGTTTATCTCTGGGTCATAGGGTTGTTTTTTTGGTACATTTCTGCATTTTCTAATTTTTTAATAATTAGCAGACATTACTTTTATGTTAAAAGTTTATTAAAATACAGATTTTTTAAAAAGAATAGTTGTGGGTAAAGGAGGTAGTGCTGAGAGTTTTAATAGACCCTGTATTAAATTTAGAACTTGTTAAAAATCTCAGTTTTTTTTAAATCTGTTTATTTTGCAGTATCATTTATGGTAAAATTTTTGAATTTTAAATGTATAATTCCATGAGTTTTGACGAATGTATACAGTTCTATAACTAACACTGCAATCATATATAACATTTTCATCATCCTAAGAAATTTCCTTATGGCCTTTATGATTAATTGATCAATTTGTCCTACCCTTTGGTCCCTGGCAACTACTGGTCTGCTTTCTATCAATGTAATTTTACATTTCCTAGAGTTTTATATCAATGGAACTATAGACTATAAGTACATAGTTTTATTGTGCATGATTTCTGACCTTTAGCAAGATGTTTTTAAGGTGCATCCGTGTTGACTGTATCAGAGTTCATTATGTTGCTGAATAGTGATTTGTATGTATACCACATTCACTTAGTGATGGACATTTGAGTTGTTTCCTGATTTAGGCTATTTGCAATAAAACTGCTGTGAACATTTAGGCACAAGTTCATGGGTGAACATATGTTTTGATTTATTTTGATAAGAGAAGGATTACTGAGTCATTTGGTAAGTGTATTTTATTTTACCAGAAGTTGCTAAACTGTTTTCTAAAATGGCTGTACCATTTTACATTCCACCCTCAGTGTATGAGAGTGCCAGCATTTCTGCATCCTCATCAGTTCTTTTTATTTTATATTTTCTTTTTTTCTTTATTTTTTCTTTTTAAAATTTTTCATTTCATCGATTTCTTCTCTAACATTTATTATTTCCTTCTCTTTAGGTTCAATATGCTTTCCTCTTTCTAGTTTTTTTTTTTTTTTTAAGTGGAAGCTAGAAACCTCGCTTGTATTCTTCATTAATATAAGCATTTAAAGTTACAAACTTTCCTCTAGGTCTACCTTAGTGGCATCCCACTAATTTCAATATATTGTGACTTAATTTTCATTCAATTCAACTGATTTTTTTATTTCTCTGTGACTTTTTTTTTTTAGCCTATTGGTTGTTTGTAAGTATGCTGCTTAATTTCCAAATATTTTGGAATTTTCCCAGGTACATTTCCACTATCTATTTGTAGTTCATTTCTGTTGTGATCAGAAATACAACTTGTATATTTTCAAACTTCTTAAAATTTTTATGACTTGTTTTATGTGTCAGAATATGATCGACTTGGAAAATGTTCCATGTGCACTTGAAAATAACATGTATTCTACTATTGTTTGGTAGAATGTTTTATAAACGTCATTTTGATTCTATTTGTCGAAAGTGTTATTCAAGATTTCCATATATTAACTGATTTTGTCATTAATTGTTATATCAATTATTGAAAAAAGAGTGTTTAAATCTCCAATTATAAATTTGGATTTGTGTATTCTTTCCGTTCTATCAGTTTTCACTTCGTGCATTTTGAAACTCTCTTAATAGTATATGAGAACTTTGAAACAGTATACATCCATTTCCTTTCTCCTGGCTTTGTACTATTGGTGTCATACATTTTATTCCTACATATGTTATATATTGTTATTTTTGCTTTAAACAGTCAGTTATCTTTTAAAGAGACTAAAAATGAGAAAAAATACCTTTCATATTTGTTCACCTATTTAACTTTCCTGATGATGTTTATTCCTTTGTGTAGGTCCACATTTTCATCTGCTGTCATTTTCCCTCTGATCGAAGACCCTCTTTTGATATTTCTTTTAGTGCAGATCTCCTGGCAATGACTATTTCCATATTTTGTTTTTCTGAAAAATACTTTATTTAACGTTTACTTATAAAACCTATTCCACCGGGTAACAAATTCTAGTTTTCAGGTCCATTTGTTTACATTTTCCTTTTAGTATTTGATATTGCTCCACTGACATTTGTCTTGCATAGTTTTAAATAAGTTCACTGTCATCCTTATCTTTGTTTCTTTGTAATGTATTTTCCCCCCTGTCCACTTTTAATATTTTTCTCTTTATCACTGGTTGTCATCATATAGTTATGAAGCTTCTTATCATGGTTTCCTTATGTTCATCTGCTCATGGTTCATCGAGCTTCTTGGACTTGTAGGTCTTCATAAAATTTGAAAAGTTATTGGCCGTTATTTGTTCATAATTTTTACCACCACCCTTCATCCACCACGACTCCTTCTGAGATTCTAGTTACATGTATTTTAGACTGCTTGATAATATTTCACAAGTCTTTGAGGTTGCGTTCAATTTAAAAATTTTTTTTTGCCTCTGTGCTTAATGTTTCATAGTTTCTAATGCTATTTCTTCAAGTTTATGGATCTTTTTTTCCACAGTGTTTAATCTTCTATTAATCTCATGAAGCATGTTTTTCATTTCAGATGTTTTATTTCTCATCTCTGGATGATCCCTTTATGTATTTACTGAAGCTTCCTCTTCTCATGATGCTCATGTTTTTCTCTACTCCTTTGAACATATGGCCAATAATTATAATAGTTGCTTTAATGTTTTTGTCTGCAAATTCTATATTTATATATTTCTGCATCTGTTCTCCAAGGTATAGGTTGTCTTTTCCTGCTTCTTTGTATGACTTGCCATTTTGAATTGATGGCAGATACTGCAATTTTTACATTTCTGGTGGCTGGATTTTGCTATATTCTCTTTCTAGCAGTGGATTTTGTTCAAGCATGCAGTTAAGTTACTTGGAATTGTTTGGTTCTTTTGAAGCCTTGCCAGAGAGGTGTTCATTCTATGGCTAATTTAGATCTACTACTAAGATTTTACTCTTTTGTAGATTCTACCCGATGCTCTGTGTATCAAATGCCTCTGTATTTCCACTTTGGATGTTGGGAATACAGACTACACCCAGCCCCATGTGAACTTCAGAAATTGTTGTGACTGCTTCTTTCCAGTGTTTTTCCCTGGCTGTGGGCAAATCTTAAAAAACATTTTAAGATTAATTCCCAGCCAAGGACTCAAGGGACCCCTCTGCACATCTCTGTAGATCCCACTTCTCAATAAACTGCAACATGATTTCTAGCCATGTTGGCACTCCAGACTCTGAAATCTGTCTCCTCAACTCCATGAGACCACTAGTTTCTGTTTGGGTCCTCTCATCCCCCATCCTTTGCCCTGGAAATGTTTTTTAGGTGGGGATTTGGGGCACTCATATGACTTATATTGTTTGTCTTCCTTCTTTTGGGGATCACTGTCCTGCACAGTTTGTTGTCTGAAACCCATTTTTTAATGTATCAATTCCAGTTTTCTTATTGTTTAAGACAGGAAGGTAATCTGGTCCCTGCCATTCCATCATGGCCAGAAATGAAAGTTTCTTCATCCATTCACTATTTTGATATTTACATTCAACATCTGTAGTACACAGAGAAGACTTTAAAGGCAAATCAAGAAGCAAATTGCTATGACAGAAGAGGACCTGAGGGCCAAAGTACCTCTAATAAAAAAGACATCATTAGTGCAAAACAAAAATGAATGCTCGTAAGCAGACCAGGTACCTGACGTTGACTTGTATTTAGAGTCCCATGGTTATAAATGAACAGTGAAAGCTACACTTTCTCTCTAATAGAGGTGGTAGGTTTTTCTAAGCTATTGGTTTTAAAGGTCACTTGAGAATAACTCAAAACTGGTGGGTAGAGGTTGGAGTGGGGGTGGAGGGGGGAGTTGAACCTTAATGCTATAAGGGAAAGCCAGCCATCCATGCCCTGCTTACACGTGTCCTGTGTCTAGTCAGTACCACCTCTGGGAAGATTTATTCTAACATAGGAGTGCTTGATTATTTAGAATCTTCTCTGTACCATTCAGCCAAATTTTCCTGTTTTTTATCTTCCTCTTATTTATCTGCTCTGTCTTACTTGACGACTACTATTGTGGGGTCTCCTTTAAGTCTTTTTTATCTGGATTAAAATCTTCTGGTTTTTATAGAGAGAATGGCTTTCAGACCCTTTCACCGTACTAGTCATTATTCTTTGGACAAACTCTAATGTGCTACTTTTACACTTACCATGTGATTGTCAGAAATAAAAACTCTAATTTAACTATAGAGTGAATGGGTCAATTGTTTCCCATGGCAAAGGAACTAGACTTTTATTAATGCAGCTTAAACGGGTATTAACTTTTTTCAAATGTGGAGAGATTTAATTTCTAGGTCTGTCTGAAACTACAGGTAACTTGGAACACATTTATTTCCTGCCCCTTTGATGTATGGGTGGCAGAGGTGATCACAAGAAGCCATGGTTCATCCATCTGTCTGAGCGTTGGTTGGAGATTCGTGCTAGTTTCAGACTAAAAAAAATCAATGTAACTTTCATTCCTCGAATTAAAGCGAGTGCCTACTGTTTAAGATGATCACTTCTTCCCTGAAATTTTTTAACATCTGCCAGCTGATCAAAGGGACTATGAGGAATGGAAGTATTTTTAAAATTCCTGTCAACAGTGAAGAATGTAGAGTCAATCTAATAATTAGGGGAGAAAATCATTCCTCCTGAGTTTCAATGCCGTAGTAAGGATCCTTACAGACAGAGGAAGGGGTCTAATATGTATGTTTCTTCTCAGAATTATTTCAGGGGCAAGAAAGTAAAGATTTCTTCAGATTCTTAGGCATTTAGCTGGAAAGAAGGGGGTGATTAAACCACGTTTCACACATCAAATCGATTACTGAAGAGTAAATAATCATAAAATGGAAGAGTTGGGACCTATTTTAGAAATCATTTAATTGAACTCATTTTACAGGTAAAGAAAGTAGAGTCGAGAAAAGGAAAATTATTTCCACATGACCACATAGTTTGTGGTATACAGGCCTTCTGACCCTCCCCCCAGCCAAAATTTCTACTATAGTATTTTGAATGTTTCTTGAAAGAGACCGTCTCTTTAAAATTAATTCTATACAGGGCTCAGAGGAACACCATGGGCTTAATTGTAATCACATTAGTATGATTGAGACAAAAAGAAAAGGATAAACAAAAATTTTGTGAGAGAGATGTTTCAAAGAGTATAGGGCAGGAGAAAGAGTCGGCGGGGGTGGGGCTGATATTAATGATCCCTTAGGTACGTGTTGCTTGTTTCAGTTTTCAGAATGCTTGCAAAATATGTTGTCATATTTGCTCTTTGAGGTAAGTCATCAGGCAGGACAGATCTGATTTCTTTCCTTTATGAGGACCCAAAGGCTCAAAGTGGATAAGTGACTTGAACAAGGTAACTCAGCTGTAGTGGTGTAGTCATGATCAAAATCTAAATTATTAAACCTTGTTCAGGATTGTTTTCACTGCACAACTCTCTCCACACAATGATTAATTATGATCCATCCTTTTGATTATAAATTTACCTGCTCTTGCAATACTGTTGCCCTTTACCAGATCAATTAATGGCCGCCGAGTTTCTATTCACATCTCGTTTAATTTTTAATTCGGTCTAGTCTTGTGCATTCTGATTCAATGAAAGCACCATACAGTCCCATGGTATTGCAGAATCAGGCTCATTTCAGTGCTGCCACTTGCTAGCTATGCAATGTTAGCAACAAATTGGCAGCCTCTCCAGGCTTCTGTGAGCTCATTTATGAAATGGGAATAGTAACAGTTACCTACTTCATAATGTTCATGTGAGGATAAAATTACTGATGAGGATGTGTCTAGTGGTACCTGGTGACCTCTCTTCCTTTGGTAAGCTTTCTGTACTCCCACTTGCTCTCTCCAAACTTCAGTTCTGTTTATCTCACTCAACTCTGCAGTATATGTGCATTACCTCTTTACAAGTTTTCTTATACTTGTCTAAATTATTTAAAAATGCTTTTTAAGCACAGTACATTGTTCCCTCCATCCATTCAATAACTATTTATTGAGTGCCTTCTGTATACCAGGCACTTGGATACAATAGATACAACTGGATAGAATATAGACAAGTGTGGTCTTTCACCTTGTTCTTACATTCCACAGAAATGACAGAGATTAAAGAAGTAAATAAATACATGAAGTATAGTTTGCGAAAAAGTACCATTTAAAGAAATAAATAGAGTGTTGGGGCAGAGGATAATGGTGGATGGGCAAGGTGAGAGGGCCTAGCATAGCATAGAAATCAAGCTTAAAGTATGATAACTTTTTCATCATTATTTGGAAAGATAAAGGAGTTCTAGACGGAGAGAAGAGAATGGCCAAAGGCATAAGGGTTTGAAAAGTCATGATTTATATGGGAAAATACAGGACCATCAGTGTGGCTAGAAGGGTGTTTGGGGAGGTGAGTCTGGACTACTTGTCATCAAAGACCAGATCACAGAGGGCAAGTAAGTCCTTAGGCAGAAAATAAGAGTAAAATATTAAAATCATTATTCTTGAGGTTTTCTGTTTATTACTTTTTTTCTGAGAAAACATGTTGGCTCTTCAACTGCCTATCACCTTTACCTTCTTATATGCAAATCTGTTTTTCTTTATGAAATGTCTGTGATAAGTCCATCTAGTGTAAAGTAGATTTTGAAATCGCATCTCCTGGTTCAGTGATCTCTGTTTTGCTTGATCTCTGGCGTGTCTGTATTATTGACTGTATCTTCTTGAAACGCTTCTCTCCTAACTGCTAGAACAATGTCTCATGAATCTTCTCTTCCACTTCTCAGTGCTGACTGTATACGCTTTGGTGTGGACCCTCTTCTCCATATATAATATCACTGGGTCATTTAATTCACTTCTGTGGACTCGACTGCCAACTAAGGGATCCCAAATTTGTATAGCTGAGATTTTTCTTGAGTTCTAGACAGTTACATTCAGATACCCCACTGATTTTTCAAAGTGACCTTATCTTTTCTTCAAAATCTGCCTCTCTTTCTTGGTTTACCACATCATCCATCTATATTGTTCTCCTTTCCTCCAGTTTTAATATAGACCTTAGCACGTCACTCTTCTGACTAAATTCTTCACTGGCTGCCCATTGCCTTCATGTGAGAAGAGACTGTTGCAGACAGACCTTCATGGTCTGGCCTTGCCTGTCTCAATAGCCTCACCTGCACCTCGTATTCCAGGTCTATTCGTGACTCTGAACATATTGTGCTCTGACACACAGCTGCACTATGACAGCAGTGTAAAATAACAGTTGCTCATGTTCATTATCAAATGCTAATTGTATTTCAGGCACTATGCCAAAGCATTTTAAATTTATTCTCTTATTCACACATCGACCTATGGAGTTGGTTCTTTTAGTTGTCCCCATTTTTGAAAAAGGACACTGAGGTTTGGAGGTTAAGTAATTCGCCCAGGCTTGCAGTTAATAAGAGCCAGAGCCAGAATGCCTACTGTTAAGCATGATGCTATGTTGCTTCTCACATGCCTTACGCAGGCTATTCCCTGCCTGGCATTTCCTCTTCTCACCTGTTTATTTTGACTAGTTGACTCTTATTTATCCTTTAAGATGCCTCAGGTGTCATCTCCTTCAAGAAGTCAGGTTCTTCTCTGTGGCCCCATTGCTTCCTATACTCCTAGAGTCACAGCTGTATTATCTGTTATCTCATTTTCTTCCACTAGACTGCCAGCCCATGTCACATTCATTTTTTTATACCCATAACCTAGCAAAGCACCCAGGATAAAGTCAGAACTTTGTATATATTTTTAGAATAAAGATGATGATCGAAGCTCTAATTCCCTCACTTATTGGCTATGGAACCTCGTGTAAGAAACTGAATCGGTCTCTCTGGATTTTTCTCATGTATGAAATAAAAAAATTGAATCATAACAGTTGTTCCCCAAGTGTAATATCAGTATCAACATCACCTGGGAACTTATCGGAAATGTATGTTCTCAAGCTCTACCCCAGATCTGCTGAATGAGAATCTCTGGGGGTAGGGCCCCAAAACCTGTGTTTATGGCAAGCCCTCCAGGTGACTCGGAGGCATGGCCGTATTTGAGAAACACTAGACTAGGAGTTGGAAAACTCTCTCCTGAAGACTACATCCCACCTGAGGCCTGTTAGTCTATTATATGGATTTACTACAATTTATTTTCCATTCTGATGTTGATGAACATTTAAATTATTTCTAATTATTCACTATTACAAACAATGTACAGTGACCATTCCATATTTATTCTTGGGCACACATTTAGGTTTATACCAGGAATTTTATTTCTGGATTATAGGGTAAACACACCTCTAATTTTACTAGATACTTCTGTAGTGTTCTCCAAATCGGCTGTAAACATATATGGGGCATTAATCCATAGCCTTATCAACATTGGGTATTATCAGGCTTTTGCATTTTCTCAGTATAACGGGGCTGAACTGGCATCCCCTGGTTGTTTTCTTTGGGTTCATATGGGTATGAGCCACACGATGCAATTTTATTGCTTTCATACCTTTGTGTTTGCCATTTCATTTTGCCTGGACTGTGTTCCTGTTATTCCACTTAAGAACATCTACTTTTCCTTCATGACCCAAATTAAAAATTCCTCTGAAACCCCTGATGCTCACCTTCCTCCAATTGCATTTTGCAGCTCTTTTTT
Organism: Pteropus vampyrus; assembly: GCF_000151845.1. NCBI lineage: Eukaryota > Metazoa > Chordata > Mammalia > Chiroptera > Pteropodidae > Pteropus > Pteropus vampyrus. The sequence continues at coordinate 3,894,848 of NW_011888885.1, forward strand.
GGTTCCACAGCACTTATATCCTAACTAGGGTTTATTTATGTCCGTTGTCCTTGAATAGTTATTTAGTGCCCCTTTGGTTCTCCAGAATTATCTAATTTGACCATAACTCAATGGTGGCCTTGATGTTAACTCCATAATGGCCTTTATTGCAGTTTATTGACACCCCATGTTTGCCCGTTTTTCCCCCTTGCAAATCTGAGATCTCCTATACCACTAATTTCTTCATTCAAAGTACTGGACTTCCAGTAGTTGCTCAATAAATATTTGTTTCAGCCAGCCACTTCTTAGCCATCCAGCAGGATGGTTTTTAATCACTCATGTTTTATTCTTTTTGAATGGACCTGACTTGGCCCAAACCAACCTTCTTGCCAGGGAGCAGTGTAAAGACCCCTTTCTCTGCAGCAAGCATATTCCACTTTCTTATTAGCACTCTGCCGAGAGGAAGGCACCATGAAGTCAATAACTAAAGTAGAAGAAGGAGACTGCTTTATGTTTTGACTTCAAGTTTTATTTAAGAGTTGAGTTTCATGAAATAATTAGAATAAGCCATTGTGTTTTCTGCATGTGAAAAGAGATACGAAGGCTTATGGATTAGAATTATTCCAGGAGCTATTAAGTAGACCCATGCAGAAAGGGAATTGCTCTTCAGAGAAGGTGACTTGCCAAGTGAAAATAATAATAATAAAGTGATATCGATAGCCTTTGGTTGCCATGGAAATACTAGTTCACCTACTCCTGTTAGGTAATGTGGTTCATTTCACTATATTATGTTTAATAGAAAACCATATACCCAGCTATATTTTTTAACTATATTTGAGATTAAAAACATTCACCGGGCAGTAGTAATAATGGGTATGCATAGACTTATGCATTTGAGTTTGTGTATTGATATGACCTCCATGTTGGGTTTAAAAGGCAGAACAGTCAGTGCTTTTAACTTAATCTATTTTTACTTGCGTGTATAAGATTAGAGATGTTTGCTGTGCCCAGGGCAGCTCCTATAATTTTCAGAGTGCATCCAATTTTAAATTCTTGCCCGTCTGTTAAAACTCTGTATTGCACTGAAATTATGTTCATAGCAATAACATCTCAAAGATTCCAAGGGACTCAGACATTCTCAATTTCTAATTTTTATCAACTTTATCAGTTTCTTCCACCATTCAATTTGTGGATAGAGCAAGATAGTGCAAAGGGGGAAACTGGGATGGGGGTGTGGGTGGAGATAGTAGCATTTATGGAAACCATGCTATGACCAAGGAGCTGTGTGAAGAACTTTACAATTATTATTGTCTTCGATCCTTAAGGTGTTAGAAACCCTTGATTTTTTCTTATCTCGTGACACTCAGTACTAGAAAAGGGAGGTGATTTGCGTATAAACCTTCGTATGATTAATGATAGAATCCATTGTCACCCCCACTATATGATAGTGAATCGGTGAACATTATATATATTTTAAAAGTGTAGAAATTTACATTATTGGGCACAGTTAAGTAAATGTGTTTGTGCTTTACATGTCCAAGAGTTGGCATCGTGTTAACCATCTCATTATAAGCCAAATGTTTTATTATTTTTCTTGGTATCTATCCAAGGACTGCATACATGGAGTAGAGACAGAAACGGAATCTATTTTGTACTATTTTGCTTCCATGTGACCTCTCAGTTCCCGTAGGACTAAAGCAAGTTTCCTTTGTCATCCAAACACTTTTTCTCACCTCTTCTTCTCCACAGGGGCTGCTCCTGAGTACACATTCTTTCTCACTTTATTTCATTAATGTTATCCAGCAGTTTTGCAACTCATCATGAAGACAGAAAGGTCAACAGGCCCTACTGCATGATCTTTAAAAGGATGATAATGTCAAGATAAATGCATTCTCTTAAATCTGTTTTTAAAGGCCAGAATCATTCATGCATTTCTGGGAGAGGATAATGACATCAAGATTATTACCAGGATCCCATCCCTGCAATCATCAGAGCCAGCTAGAATTTACTGCTCAGCTGGACAGAAGCCTCTGTCACCAAAAGCCTGTTTCCATCCTTGGTAGACTCAATTTTAGGGTGCGAAGAGCAAGTCATTACTCTCTGTGCTGTGCAATAAAGCAGTATGCACTCTATGCAAATGAGCAGATGCTCTTGCTTGACATATAAATTCTTGACTTTTAATAAAGTCTTTCTCTCTAGGAGTATTCATATAAAGTGTGTGAGACAAATACACATAATATTGTGATACAATAAATTATAGAATAAATCCACTTTTTAGTTCATCTACATGGCTTTTTTATACTTGGACATGAAATGGGACCTATGGCTAGGAGTTGTAAGTTTTTTTAGAAATATTTGTGATCAGGGTTCAATGGCTCATACTTCTCAATTTCCTTACTTCTCTTTGAAGATTCAAATTCAAGGTGACTCCGAAGTGTTCACTGTTGACCAGACACCATGCCAGATACTTTGTATCTCATTAATCTCCCACAGTAATGATAAGTATGTGATTTACATGATAGGATAGGAGTTTTTGGTATTTTTCAGATGAGACACAGATGAGGCCTTGAGAGGTTGAGCAGCTTGCCCAAAGTTGTACGATTTAGGCCTTAGAATTCCCACATCCTATGCTGTATCCACTGCTTCCATCTCAATAAGATTGCTGTCAAGGTAAGGCAACAAGATACCCTGAATCAGTGTTGCTCATTCTAGAATAAGAAACAGCACTTGAAAGTTGTTTGAATAGGGTTGGATTTGTTGATAGAAGGATATTTTGAGACCATCTCTTGAAAACTTAAGCTTGAAATGATAATCGTCTATCTCCTATGATGGTCCTGCCTAAATTAGGCAGGATGGGATCCAGGAAGCTTAACTGGATTCTTCCAGTTTTAAGGATGTTATAGAGGAAACATGAAAGAAGTAAAAACTTCAGAGCAACCTCAGCAATGAATAAACAAAAGGGCTCAAGTAATTTGTTTAATTAACTTACAATCTAAAACTGAAAATGTTCAATGTTTACCAGTTAAAAACCTTAGACCCTGTCATGTTTGGGCTATGGCATCATCCTCAAAAGGAATTATCCAGTTGATCTAAGGAATATAATGCAGCAGGATTGGGGATGGGCGTAAAACCAGAAAAATATGTTGTCCAGGCCACCAGCTGGGAAGAGAGTTCTAGTGACAAGCTGCATGAGGGGAAAAGATAAAAATTGAAATGTAAAAGTTAGCCATAGCCTCTTCATGACCCTAAAAGTCATGTCATCAAAGCAGAAGTTTTATGGACACCCAAAGAGCTGGAATTTTATGGATGCACATTGGAGAAGTGGACAGTCTAATTCTAAAGTTATGTCCACTGTCTTTTCTTGACAAGCACTGCCCCTTTGCACTGCAGTGGTTCACGGCACAAGTATGGTTCCCTTCTATAACCCAAGTATTAATCTTAGTTGCTTTTATGGGTTCTAAAGCCAGCCGCGGGCAACAGCTGCCAACATTTACAAGTGATGGACTTAATAGAATCTTATTCCAGGAGAGACCCACTGCTGAAATCTCATTGGTAATTTCAGTTGTACCTTACCTTATGCCAAAGGTATGCCCTCGAAAGGCTTTGTATAAGTCATTGTTTTATAATTCCAATTTTACTGAAATGCTACGAAGCATGAAACATATCAAAGAAATGTCTCTTTAATAAAATCCAGGATAGTTCTGTGAAAGGTGTATCTGGATTGATAAAATCACCTATTGGTATACTTTTTCTGTTAATTGGATTTGCATATAATGAGTTTATTTGAAAGTGATAGCATACCGGTTGCCAGTTTCATTATTAATAAATACTGATGCCGCATCTCTGTTTCTTTCCTTAAAAAATTAAGGGTATAAGATTTTGGCTAAATATAACCTGCATTTTGTTGATAATACCCTATTGGGTTTTTAGCACTGCTGTTAAGGAAAGCTTGTCTGGTTCTTACCTTTATTATCTCATTTATCTTCCCATCCCTGGGAGGCGCGGAGTCAGATATTATTACTTGCATGTACAGAGAGGAAATGCTGAAAGGTCAGCCAACATAAAGTGATGATCAGCAAGAGGGCTCCAGGGAGAACACAGGTGAGCCAACATCAGTCTAGCTCACCAGTGTTTGTTGGAGGTATGATCCCAGAGGCCCCTGGCACAGGGGTCCCAAGGACAGTTTTTTCACCCATTCAAGTACTAACCAGCTCGACTTGCTTAGTTTCTGAGAGCAAGTGCATTCAAGGTGGTGTGGCTGTAGACAAGTGAGGTTCTAGCAAGTGACTGGCCTTGTCTCCTACTTGTTCTGTTCAACTACTTATTAGGGACACGGTGTGACCTGAGGCAAATTACTCAACTTCTCTAACTCAGCTATATTATTGGAAAACAGCAGAGAATAATATCTGCCTCAATTCCAGGAAGAGCTTATTTTGTAGGAAAGATTAACTCTGGCTCTGATTAAGAGGGAGAGGAAGAAAGGGGTAGGAGGCTGGGTCTTGCTCTTTCTTTAGAACATGCAGGTCACTCCTTCATTACCTTAGGGGTTCTTTCCTACCTACATAGATTTTTTAAAGTTAATTTCTGTGTGAGTTTCTTCTTTGCCCAATTTTATTGCAAGTTTCAACTTTCACATTATCCCATCCTAGAATTTAGAGCAGTAGGATTCATAAAATATATGCTGGTTTAAGAAGGTTGGAATGATATTCAGTCTTTGTACTTAAAATTGGAAAAAGCCAGAGAAAATATGGGGTTGTACACGCCCAGAGCACCCAGCTGGAACAGACTTCAGGAAATGACAGTTCAAGCTCGCCTTTTACAGATGGGAAAAAACAGAGATCCAGTGAGGGGAATTCCAAGAAGAAAACTAGTTAGTTGCATTTCCTTTCCTCAAGGAGTTTTTCTCCTGTCACTTGCCTTTATTTATGAAAACTTGAGATCATGGGGAGGATTAAACTAGAAAAATAGGGACCTTGGTGGATGCCATGACTATGGGAGTTGTGTTAGAGAGGAAGGAGGGTTCCCCAAGTCTGGAAAGACAGCAGTGGTTTGGAGGAGACTCAGGGATGAATTGATTTTACTTAAGTGCACATTTATAGCCACTTTGTGAAGTAGGATCCTCACCTCTAGGTGACCTCCTACCCTGCATTACTCTGCTCCAGTCTAGTAGAAGATCCTTGATAATTCCAAAACTGATTCATTCACTCATGAATGGGAGCCCATATCTGCCAGAACCTAACCTTAACCAAATTAGA
>NW_011888885.1:3901092-3915698 GCF_000151845.1 Pteropus vampyrus
TTTCATGATCATCATCACAATCATCAATATGTTCAGCACAATCATCATCATCACCATCACCATTATCGTAGCTCTGACTTATTAAGCAATTACTATGAACAAGACACTATTCTAAGCATTCTGCATTTTATTATTTCTGATCACTTCAAGCCTGTAAGATAATTATTCATGATTTTCAACATTTTAAGAAACCGAAACATAGAGACAGGAAGTTATCTGCTTTTAGAGGGAGACCTGAGCATCCTCTGTGGACAAAGAAGGAGCTTTTAAGGGTCTCAGAGTGCTTTCAGATATCTTCCATCACTCTGCTTCTCTTTGGTTTGAGAATACTGGCTATGGCTTTGCCACACCTGACTTCAACATATGATTTGACAGCCCCTCCAGTACCCATGACCACATGGGTTTATAGTGAAGGTCATAGCTCCCTAGTCCTACATGAATGAACCTTAAGGCAACTAGAGACTAAGATGGCAGACCTAAATTTTATTTAATAGGCTTGAAATTATTACTTTCTTAATACCTTAAATTTGGCTCCCTCTTCACATATGTGACTCTGTCTAAGTAAGAATAAGTGGATTGTGTGTTCAGTCTTTGGGATTAGTAAAGTGGAAGAAGTATCACCTCAAAATGGAATGTTCTTCTGGCTATTGAGGACTAGCTTAGATCAGATCAATCCTTTTGCTGAGAACTAGATAACATGCAAGAAAATATTTTAAAAATATATCAGAAAGGATCATAGAGTGACCAAGGTTGCCAAGACCTGAGAAGCCAAGAGCCTTAAGAACCAGAAGAACATTCCTTTCTGAGAGATTTTACTGATGTGTAAGTGTTCTAGATACTAATATTATGTCATGTCAGTTTTGTGCCCAGCAAATATCTTCTCTCACTCTAAGGCTTTTTACTTTGTTTATAGAGGGAATTTAGAGTTTTAATATGTCACATTTATCTGGTCATCAAACTTTTCCTTTATAGCTTGTAAATTTTATAACTTGGTTTATTAATCCTGCCCTATTTTAATATTGTAAAAGTATTCTGTACTTCTCTCCATGTTTTGTAATTTTGCTTTTTACACTTTGGTGTTTTATCTACATGTATGAGATAGGAATTCAATTTTTTCCACTACTATTTATTTATTAAGTAATCAGTCTTTCATTCTATGTTGATTTTTAATGCCACATTCGTTATATTCAAATTTCCAGTATATATGTGTATGTGATTGTAACTTTTCCCTCTCACCTTGGTCTAGTTGTCTACAGCTTGTACTTGTGTAAGTCCCAATATCTGGCATAATGAGGCATCATTCTTTGTATTTATCAACTTACTCTTTCATATAAATTTAGGAATTGCTATTTCACTAATTTAAAATATGTAATGTTGATTTTTAAAAAATAGAATCTTATACTCCTTTATAGCCTGTTTTTAATTCCATTTTCATATATCATGTGGTCATGTATATGGTAAAACTTCTATTACCTTCTATCATATTTTTATTTGCTGTGATTTATCTTTGCTTCCTCTAGTTTTCTAGAATTCAAATTTTTTATATAATAGTTATCCTCAAACTTAGATCATGCATACAAGAATTAACAAAACCTAAATTTAATCAGTATAGTATCTACTCCTGAATATTTAAATATCTTAGATATTGCAAAAGTAAAAGGAAGTCAGTAAAATGCTATCATCAAAGACATAAGAGAAAACTAACACACTCGAGTCATGTCACATCCAAGATATATAGTCCTTGTAGTGTTACGAGTCTGTTTTACATACATTCCCATTATAAAGTGTGAAACTTGCTATCCTGTGTTATTAGACCATTGAAATGTAGTGAAGAAGAAGGACAGGAGGAGGAGAGGAAAAAATCTAAATATACTTTTGCAAAGTAGACATTTTTTTCCTCATTTGATTTAATAAAGCATCTCATGTTTTATATATTGGTCAAGATAAATGAATAAATTCTTTAGCATTATTTCCTGTTATGGTGAACTATTCTACTTATGATCAGCTATAAAAGATAAATGCCTAAGCCATTGAGAACGTAATTTTTAAAATTGCCCAATGTGTATGTATGGGAGCATACTGTCATGTTCATGACCCTGAAGACAAACTTACTTCTCCGATCAAAGCAAAAACTCAATTCTAAATTTGCAGGGCTGATCCTATTGTCTTTAAGCCCAGGAGACATTGCTGACTTAGTGAAAAATACCAATCATCATCATCATCGTCCTCATCACAAATACAATGATAAATGGTCATGATAAATGACTACAGGTTACGCTATAAATAATAGGTGCATGTTACAGTATTAGGAGCCACACATACTCTTCTGTAATCCTCACAAACATTCTTCAAAGTCCAAGTAACAATTTCCAATTTTCAGGCACAGAAAGCAAGGCTCAAAAAGACTAAGTGACCTTCCTAGGTCGGTAGTTGACTGAACCAGGAAAGAAACTTCTTGGCCCCACTGCTTGTTCATTTGTAGCATTCCACTCTGCATGCTGCTTCTCATCATTTTCTACAACAAATTTACAAATCTTGGCTTTAGTCCCTGATCATAGAACTTAAATTACATATCTAATGGTAGAATGAATTTAGCTCTTCAGTTTGACAACATCCACTTTGCTAAGTCTAATTGAAACAAGACAACATGCATTGTTCTGAATTATTTCAGTTTAATAAATTTTAGATTAATAAATACTCCTTGGAGAAAATATTAAAAAATCATACAGGTGGCTTAACGTTTTGGTTAAAAAATGTGAGTTTTGAATCATAAATACTTCTTATCATAAATGCTCTTTTAAAATTAAACATCGCAGAATATAAATTCAGAAGAAAAATGCTCTCATAGATTAGAATTGACCATTGCTTTAGAGATCTTCTGTTGAGGGGTCAATTCTGCTTTGAAGGGAAGGGATGCAACATTTAACGCCTGCAGGATGTGTTCTCTCCCAGTGACATATTAAAACAATAGTTCAAGAACCTTCATGAAGGCCTGGTGAATACAGCGATTAAATAGTGAAGAAGTGGAAAATTTAATATTTAAAATTTATCTTTATGTTTTAAACTATTTCGTTAGCAGCAAACCTTCAATAAATATTTATAATTTGCTTTGCTATATATAAAACACAAATTAGATCCTAGTCTAAGAGTTTTATAGTCTTATAGAAAAGAGACTCTAAGTTCATAAATCACTATCCCATAACATAGAAAATAATAAGTGGTAAAAAGAGATATGTTAAGCTACTTTACAAATTAAAGGAGGAAAGAAATGATTTCCAGTTGGGAGTATAGAGAAAGGCTTTATAATAGAGGACTGATTCTTAAAGGAGTAAGATTTAGACTCGTAGTTCCTTTATGGTCTAGTATTTATATTTTTAGAGATGAGATAGACTAATATTAGTGGAAAAAGGAAGCATTTTTATCTACTCAAGAAACATTCATTGAGTACTCTTGTGCCAGGCACTGTACAGGTGCTAACGTCAAAAAGATAAAGAAGCACTTCCTGTTTTCTAGGAGCCCTCAGTTCAATGTTCAAATGGGGGAGGGGGACACCACTAGGGAAAAGGTGAAAGAATGGAGACAAAGGCTGAAAGAGGCATCAGCTGTTCTGTTTAGAGAAGGGAAGGCTATGCAGAAGCAGAAGTAAGAAATAAGCTTAGATAGGAAGGCCACTATATTCACATTTAAATTCAATTTTTTAATTTAATAATTTCAAAGAGTTATATATATATTATATATATAATATATTTATAATATATTATATATATTATATATATAATTTATATATATATATTTTATATATATATATAATATATATAGATATAAATTCTAATGACACTTGAGATTGTGTTTCAAAATTTCTTTAAGAGGGAAGTACTGGAAGATCTGAAACTTCTGATGATGTCCACTGCAGATTTCTAGTCAAGATGACATTGCAAGTTCATATTTTGAGCCCTCTTCTGCTTCAGACACATGGCAGTAACAGAAAAAAAAATAAAAAGAAATTAGAAAGGCTTAGACAGAGTACTCCCTTAAATTTTTAACATACTTACTTAACCAGAGTGTAAATTATTTAGTTTCTCTACCGTTTCCTCCAGAAGACAATTATGCACTAGATACTTTTTGTACTCTAAACTTCACAGCAATTTTTATCTAAAGCCTTACCTTTTCAATAAAAAATAGTTCTTATGATATTTCTATCTAGTCAAAGGTTCTGAACATGCTCATCTTAAATTTATTTTTAGTTTCCTTTGTTATTTTCATTCCATCTGGAGTATATTCACATCTTAATAGTTGATTTTATTGAATTCCATTGTAATAACTTTCTTCTAGGGTTTTAGAACTTAGTTTGCAAAGGAATCCTCTGGAAAGAAGCAGTACTGAAATAGGAAATAAACGTAACAAGAGATGATCAACAAAAACAAAACTGGCCCTTTGAAAAATAGACAAACTAAATTGTAGTATAAAATAAATAAGCAAGACTGATTAAGAAATAAGAGAGACGGCACACATAAAGTATAAGTAATGAAAAAAGTAATATATAACTATAGATACAGTGAAGAAAAAAGCTTGATATTTTGTAGATCAGTTATTTAAAATTTTAGGAGATGGATCATTTTTTAGAAGAAATAGAAATAATTTAACATGCTTGAAAAAAATGAACCCATAATCATTACAGAAATGTTTTTCATAGAAAACTATAGATATAAGTGGATTTATGAGTAACATTACACATAATACAAACTGTATCAAAGGATAGGGAAAATAAAGAAACTACCCAACTCATTGTACGAGGCTAATATAATATTAACGCCAAAATAGGATAAAAACAAAAAAGTATAAGCTGTTCTCATATATGATCTCATATATGCAAAATCTTAAATAAAACATTAGCAAGTTAAACCAGAATATAAAGAATACACTGTATTTCTAAAAGAAAAGTTCATTTTTCCCCAGGAAAGTAATAATGGGCCAACATAATAGAAATTTCTCATTGTAATTTTCTACGTTGATTAAAGAAAAATATTGCATGGTCATCTCAACAGAAGCAGAAAAATATCTCTAAATTTTAGTGTTATTCATAATAAAATTCTTTTAGAGCTAGGGATCAAATAAAACTTCTTTAATCTACCGAGAGATATCCACCAAAACCCTATATCAAACACCTTACTTATGGATGAAATGTAAGAGGTATTTTCAATAAAGACAGGTACATGATAAATATTCAGTGCCACTGCTGGCATTTAAATTTATTACTGGATGTTCCAGCCATGAAAAGACAAGAGAAATAAATATACTGTAGAAGGGTTAGAAAAGAAAAAAGAATAATTGTTATTATTTGAATATGATATGATTATCTATATAGAAATTTGCAAGAGGATTTATAGCCAAACTGTTAAAAGAAGAGTATTTAACAGTTTTATTGGATAGATCAATATGCAAAAATAATGAAAGCATTTTTGTACATCAGCCAGAACAAAACGGATGATATAATAGGGAAAAGAGGTACCATTCACAGTAATGACTACAAGGTTGTTGTGAAAGGCCTTTAGCAGTTTGGGGACATCAGTTACCTCCAGTGTGAGAGGGTAAAAGTAAGCTTAAAAGTGATAAAAATGGATCTTCCACCACATTTGCATTTTTTTCACAAAGAGAGATCTGTTGAAAGAATGGCAGATATCAACATTTGTTAAATCTCGGTGCATGGAGAGGTACATGGCATTTTTATATTAATCTCTGCATTTTCTCTAATACTTTTATAGCAATAATTCATAATTTTAGGCACAAGTGTACCCCATCCCTTTTTTCAGTGTACTTGGTTGGGATTTAAGGGGCAGAGAATAGAGTAAGTTGTACATCATGACTTCATCCTTTCTCCTATAGGGAACTGCTTGGGTTAATACTGTAGTGTTCTAGCTGTCAACATGGACTTTTAGGTTTAGGTGGAAGCAGAAATTATATTAGGAGCTATTTCCTTCTAGAGAGACAAAGACCAGGATCTGTGATCATTTTACTGTTGATCAGGAATTTGGGAGTGTGTGCCTTCCGCATCTTTTTCTCTCTGAAACTCCTTACCTCACAGTCTACCTCAGATGATGACTATTGCAAACTGGCATTACCTCTAAGACCCATGGAAGCTCCGTGTGGGGTGAAAATGTTTATACTTTAGCAGGCAATTTTTTCGTCCTCTTTTCACCTCTAACCCTTAACTCAGTTTCCCTTTATCTTTCCTATCTCTTTATTTGTCACTCTTTTCCTTCCACATCCAAACAATGAAAGTAAACTTGGCTGGTGAACCACCATTTTCCAATCTCTGGTTGTTTTTCATGTGACTAGTTAGTATGGGTCAATAGAGTTAAGAAATCGATACATGTTAGAAAAAGTTCTCTGAAACCAAGAATTTTTGAGGATATAAAAAGATCTATTTCGAAAGCTTATCATTACATTAATATTGCAGATCAAATCCCCACCAGCCCCCCAACAGAGCTACTCTGTCCCATGAAAGTCTGGTAAAGAGTTGTCCATCCATGAAAAGGCTTTGACAAACTGCTCCCCAAACCAATGAAACAGAGCTCTTCTAGACCAGATGCTACACTCATCGTGTTAGCAAAGTGCCCTGAAGAGCCATAAATGTTTTATGAGCATAATGCCATAGAGGCATAGACTAGAAGTACAGTACACGGCTGGTAGTGAAGCCAGTCACTTGGCTGGGGAGGGGCACAGTGGACTGTCCACCCTTTACATTTCAATGAACCACGGAAGTTATCTATTACTCATTGCTCAGAGAATAGCTCTCAAGAGGTAGATACCTAATGGAAATTAAATTTTCTTTCAAGATTCCAGTAAGTTCATAATTAATGGTACAGCGGTGATGTGGAACCATAATGAGGTGTGTAGAGTTTATTTTGGAAGGAGAATTTATTTTTATGGCTTTACAAATGATTTTATTTGTGTATTTACATACTCATTAACTAAGTTATTATGTTATACCATACTATATTTTCTGGGGGAAATGATGTACTATAGAGATATTCATAACTTTGGGGATTCGTGAAGGTCCAGATTTTAATGTTTCTTTGTTATATACTTCAGAATAACTTGCGAATAAACCGGTAAAGTTCAAAAGCATTTAAATATTTGAGAAAGTTAAGGCTTTGTTTTGTTTTTTAGACAAGTTTATGATTTGAATAAGAAAATTAAGAGACTAGTTTTTGACCTGGCTTAGAGATGTCTGAAAATAAGTAGCAGGTTTCTTTGAGAATAGAAGAACCATAGAGCCACAGGGGACTATTTACTGATTGAGAAAAAGTGATATGAAGGGAGGATGTGATTTTATAGGGTTGCTCACATTATGGGTCAGAGTTGGATCAAAGAAGAAGCTAAAAATAAGTTGGTATTTTAATAATTTTATACTAAAAATAGAATTTTTTTTGTTATGAAAAGATGAGATTTGTGTTATTTTGTAAAACAAGAACTAGATTGATTGACGGTAAATGCTATCAGTACTTCTTTCTTGTTTTTTGAGATTATCTCTGAATCTTTCCATGCCTCAGCTTCCCTAAAAATTTGAGGAAATACTAATTATTGAAATACGTGGATTTCTTTGAAAAAAATAGTATGAAAACAGTATAAATTGGTGGCATGTCAATTAACGAAAGTTTATAATTTTATTCTAGATCTTGGCTGTCACCTCATTTCAGTAGCCATAACTCTCTAGTTAATGTCTAAGGCACAAAATGGTATAGTAAAAATCTCTACTGTCAATTTCTAAAAAGAAATACATGTGTCTTTTCCACATTGTTGGTTATAAATCACAGATTTGTTGGTATCAGCAAAATATTGCACTTACTCTAGAAATATACAGCTGGCTTCCTAGTTATATGAGCAGTTTTGTTTTTCTGATTCCTAAAGAGGTTAGATACTCCCCTTTGTACCTCTTGGTTTAAGAAATTATGATATGAGAAATTTGTTCCATTAACTCTTGAAATGCATGTGCATATATAAAATGCATTGTTTGCAATTGACTGCTAAAGTATGACATAGGGAAATTATATACTTATCATTGGGATTTATTCTGGTGCTGGAAAACAAGATATTAAATTATACCATAAGAAGAAGCATAATTCAATGAATTTTTATGATCTGTAGAGATGGGCAAATTGCATTGCAAATGATAAATGAGTTTTCAGCATCAAGATCTACAAATAAATCATCATAAGTAGGTATTTTGATTTATTAATATAACTAGGAAGCAGCCCCTTGGGATGCGCATGTTATTTTTGGTGGTTGTGCTGGTAAGAGATAGCTAACTTATTTATGTGTTATTATGCTCTTTTCCTATAAGTAACTACTCTGCATATTTTTAGGAAAGAGTTTATTCCCTTACAAAGAAGTTTCCTTGCACATTAAAGTGGGAATAAATGCTAATTTGACTAGCTCAGTACCAACACATAATTCAAAGCTGATAAAATTCAACAGGTCAATTGGGAGATCTCTTTCTCTGCCTTGTCCTTAAAAAAAGTCATTGCATCCAAATGCACCCATTTCCCTTATAAGTAAACTCTGGCTGTTTTATTTTCTATCTGAGTTGCAAAATTCAATATCCAATCCCAACCTCTTAAACTTCTCCTACCCTAACATTATTGGAAGAATAATGAGCATTCATGTGTGTGTTTCCTTCATCAGGTACTATCTAAAACTATAGCCTAAAAATTATTAAACAAAAAACAAAAGGTTCCTTCTACTCATTTCTTTAACAGACACTGACTGACCGCTTATAGGTCAGGGACTATGCTAGAGTCCAGGGCAACAGAATAAACAAAATGCAGCCACTGACTTCAAGGAGGTTACAGAAAAGTGAGAGAAAGAAATATTTAAACTGGCTATCACCACGCAGTGTGCTTAATAAAGGACAAGGTACTATGGGAACCCATAGGACAAATATGTAAACCAGAAGGCATCCTTGGGGGTCCAGGATGGTCGTTACAGTAAAAAGGGTGATGATAGTAGACGTCTAGGGGCAGATGATGCTCAAGTTGAATCTTGAAAGATGTAAGGAGCAGGTAAGGACATCCCTGCAAGGGGAGTAGCCTGTGCCATGGTCCACAGGTTAAAGGAAGTATATTCTGGGGTCAAAAAGGAGCCACATAGGTCTTTGTTGAATATTCTTCTTTGCAACCCTTTAAAACTGTAAAAAAAACATTCTTAACTTTTGGGCCCTACAGAAACAGGCCTCAAACTGGATTTGGGCCAGAGGACGTAGTTTCATATTTCCTAGTGTAAACAATAAAAGCACCAGCATTACTTGGACTGCATTTGGCCTAGTGGATGGGGAAGCTTACAAAAAAGGAGTTCTTAGTACATGTTAGGTTAGTATAAACATCTTATTTCTATTAGCTTGTTCAGTCCTTGAAGCAACATTCATGAGACATACTGTATGAATCTACTATTAAGAAGCTGAAGATGGGAACGCCATCCCCACCCCATGCTGAGGCCTCATTCATAATGCTGTCCAGATTTTAGTCCCTATTTCCCATTTACCTGCTATGCAACATATGGCAGACAATTTAACCTCTCTTAATCTTTAAACTTAGTTTCCTAATCTCTAAATGAAGGATATTATTGTTGCCTTTAGAGGTTTTTTCCCCCTGTTTCTTGATGAAGATTAAATAAGCTAATGTGTGTAGGCAATGTCTAACACATTGTATATGCTCCATGTATATCAGCTTTATCATTCTTATATCAGCAGATCAGGTTATTGGTCCTTGTTCTATCACCTGCTGTTGTCCTTGGAAGTACTTGGTAGCCATATGACCTCGATCAAGTCATTTATATACTTCGTGCTTATTTCTTCTTCAGTAAAGTGGGTGATAATAGCCTTTCAAGATACCCTGAGGGACCACTGAAGAGAGCTAGGAAAAGTCAAATAAACATACGAATTTAAGAAATAATAATTACCGTTTATTTACTATTATGTGCCTAGTTTCATCCTGAGGTTTCTACATCTATTATCAATGTGTTTCTCACAGCGACTCCATAAGGCAGGCATTTTGACAAGTGTGGGCACTAGCTGTGAAAGCACTTGAAAGAAGTAAGGTGTTAGACACATGTGTGGATTTATTGCTTTCACTGAGTCTATACCAAATGAGGACACTCAGCAACCACACATCTTGCTCTCAGCCTTCATCACATCACGCACTTCACACAGGTGGCTCAGGGCTTGAGGATGCCCTTGAAATATTGTTTGCGTCATGAAGTCCAAGACTTGATTTCTAATGATAATTCTTATCTTCACAACGACACCGCCTTTTAATTTAGCTCATGAATATCCGTATGCAAATGACATATTGTGATTTATCTGTGAATGAAAAGAAACACCCCTTAGCACAATTCTGGGTCACCATGGAGCCACAAGAGACTATTTCCTGATCAAGAAACAGTGATCTGAAGAGAAGAAGGGTTTTCCTAGGATTGCTCATGTTCTGAGACAGAGTTTGATCAAAGAAGCAAACTTAATAGGAGCAGTAGAGAATAAGGGATTGTAATAGGGAGTGGACCTTGTGCCGTTGTGGGGCCTGGGTAAGCAGTCTCTGTGAGGCTACTACTATGTCTAGTGCTGAAGCCAGAAGTCCACCTTTAAATCAGTGGGGAAGGGAAGATGAATGTGGAGAGGGGAAAGCAGGGACAAAATGGATGGACTAGAACTCGTGAGGACAGCCAGAAGCCATGTTCATCTCTCACCACCCCCAAGCCTTCAACTTTGGTGATGGAATTACCTGCAGAAAAAGCTGGCATTCTTTCTTTACAGAGCTAAACACACATACTGTGTCCCGCAGGAACTGAATGTGCTGCAGGTACGAGCGCTCCGCATGCTAACGATATAAGTCTGCAGATCAGCAACAACCTGCTTGAGCTACAACTGCGCCTCACAACCTGCACTAACCTTGCTCGCACAGAACACATGGCAGCTGCTTCACTTCCTCCCCCTCATCCCATGCAGAATGTCTCTTGAGGTCCACACTCACCTAGAACTTTGCAGCAAAAGGAATTTGAGGAAACAGAATTACAGCATAGCTAAATTGGCACAATGCATATCTCCCATTTGCAGTAAGTGTGTGGTGATCTAGTATTTAAACTTGTTTTTCCTAACTCTTTGCCCAGAGTTTTTTTCACAATGCTCTGCTGCTTCTGAATATCCTTCTCTATAAACTGAAAGTAATAATGCCTTCCTCGTAAAGTGATTACTACACAAAGTAAAGTTTATTCAGTATCCCAAATTATGCTTGGCATTCTAAAAAGTACTCTCTCTCTCTTTCATGTCTACTTAGGGACCAAGAAAACATAATTAATAAGAAAGAGAAGTCTTCTGAAGGAGGAAAATGTATAGCGTATTTTCAGTACAAATATGATTGAATTGGAACCAGCCATTATTTTAGATTATCCGCTCCATTGATTCCCATTACCAGTAGAGATAATAGAGAGTCAGCGACAATTTCACCAGACCAATTTAAACTTTGGCTTTAGCTCCAGTTTATTTGGAGTGGAAGAAATGTGCTATTCCAAATGAAAGAGAGACGAAAGAGGGAGAGAGACTCATTTGATTACTCTCAGTTTATGTTCTACCTGACACCACTGGATGATGACTGAGAGCTATTCTGTGACCAAAATAAGTTGATTAAAACCAGAGTCCTGCTGCTGAAGTAAAATTAAACCCTGCAATGTGATTTTAATACCAGGCTCTTTCCCTGTGATATGTTGCTTAATAGACACCAATTGAAAAAATATATATATTAGGACAAATAAATATAAATAAATTGATAAGCTGTGCAGAAATTGGGCTGGGGTAGGGGAGAGACCACAGTGAGAGAAAGTACTGTCAAAGTTGAGACCAGTATCTTTTAATTGATAAAAAGGAAGTGGAAAGGAAGAAAAATATATCAGAGGAAGATGGGATGGTGCTGTAATTTTATGAGGTTAGTGTTTTATGGGATAAGGAATTCCCAGGGACAGGCATTAAAATAAAATTAAATTTATCTTTGGCTGACTTCCTCCATGAAATATTACAGGAGAGCAAGTATTTGTATTTCCTCCTTTTCTAGATACTCTTTCTCTTGTCTCTAAATATCTATAACACCTGCAGTCTGTACATGTAATTGAGCACAGAATGATTTCACTACTTTTATTGTTTCTTCGTTTTCTTGCATGATATGTCTTTTTAACCCTTGTTCTCCAGAATACAGCCATCTAGATAGGGTAAATGAACAAAAAACATGACAGCCATGGCCTCTGTAAAAGAACATGGATTCTGACCTAGGTCCCACTGAAAGGAACAACTGAGCCTTTTAGCATCTCCTTTGGCCTTCTTCACCAGGCTGGGTGACCAGAGTGACCTTGGCAGATATTACAGATAACATGCTGTCCTCCAGTTTGCCATTTGGAGACCATAATCCCCAAATACTTTTGTCCCTGTGGTTCCCATTGAGAAGGTAGCCTTGGGTTTGCCATTGAAGGCTAATATTGCTAAACAGCTTATGTTGACCCCCTTCTGTTTTTCTGAATGCTTTTCTCAGAGAGAATGGAGTGCGACTATTTCCTCAGTGGTGTCATTTGTCATTTTTTTTAAAATCTCTAGAGTATCGCCCTGCACTTTGAGTTCCTTAGAGCATGCTATTTTAAATATGAGAGCATTTCTCCCAGGTTGAGTCAGATACCGTTTAATTGTCCTCACATTGCTACATGTAAAAATATTTCTTCCTCACCAAAAATCAGCGTGTTTCAAGGAAGAAGCCTAAAGCATCTTAATTTTCTTCTACTTCAGGATGAATTTTCTGTCCTTCAGAGAGTTTGAAGAGAATTTTGCTGAGCTTGACTGCAAATTTCAAAGTTCATTTGTCCTTCTTACTCTCAGGCCTTCCTTGTGGGTCTTCATGCAGACAAAACTCTTGGAAACACTTAAGTACCCTGACATGTGTAGCTCTTCATCAATTATTGATTTATTCAGCAATCAGACTCTAATTCCAGTAGACATGTCAACTACTGGGTTTTTTAATGCTTTTAGGTGATCTAACATGATACAACATGGAATTAATTATAGTCATCCAACTCATATCTATTGAAACTCACTCTGTGCCAAGCTAGTACTTGGTCGATAATGGTAAAACAAAGGTGACCCCTTTCATGATGGACTTCACAAAATGGTGCAGAAAAAGACAATGAACAAATGATAAATATGTAATGATAAATTAGGGTAAGTGCTATAAAGGAAAAGAACCCAATTCTGTGAGAAAGATGATAGCAGGGACCAACCTGGGAAGGGCATCTAGAATGATTTCTTGAAGAGTTTGAATGTAAGCTAAAATTCGAAGCATAAGCGGAAACCAACTGATGCAGAGAGATTGAAGTCAGGAAGTTTAGAGTATAATTCAATCTCTGTCATTTAGATGCTCTACAACCTAGGATGCACCTGTTGGCTGTGAGAAAGTTAGATATTCTGAGAAATGTATTAACATCCTTAGATCTGTGGGAAATAATTGAACACCTTATAGCCGCTCTCTCAGTGACATTTTTACCACATGTGAATGTTTTGTGCTTGGCTAAAATGTGGTCCTCAGCTGTTATTTAAAAGTCAAGTTTTTGCCTTCGGGTGAAATAGCCTACAGTTGTTAGGAGAGAGGCCATCTGGTAGCCTTTTGCAAGGTGGGTGCTGAAAAGGCCAACTGGGCATATTTGGATCTATTGGATAAGAATTTTTCCAAGAAAGATGGAGTCAGAAAGAAAAGCATGCCAAGCAGAGACAAGAGCACACTCAAAATTACAGACAAGTGAAAGAACATGGCATGTTGAGAGAATCAAGAAAGGTTAGGTGTAGCCTGAAGAATGACGTGGGATACGAACCCGAAGAAGTCTGTGAAGGCCAGATTGTGGAAAGTTATATGGGCCATGTGGACGAGATTGAACTCTGTCTTGTGGACACATCAGAGCTGATGGCAGTTTTTGAATCGATGCTGGCTAAGATAAATGTGGTATTTTTTGGAGGAAAGACAGTAGTGGCAAAGAGGTTATTATATTGTGTTCCAGGCAAGATATGAAGGCCTAGTTCCCTGGCTGTTGAGAAGAGATGTCGGAGACATATTTGAAGTAGAAGTCACCATCTATGTGAAAGGGTAAAAGAGAGGATGGGGATGATGTTGAAGAGTTAGGAACAGGGTGGATGATCACACCATGGATAAGAGATGTGGGAGAGTCACCTCACTTGCATCTGAGTTGCTCCCACATCTGTGTTCTTGTAGCACGTATCTTCCTCTGCAATGAACATCTGCTTACGTTGGCCTCTTGTGGTTGACTGGGAGTTCCTTGAGGGCAGAAATGCTGTATTTATCATTAAATCCCCAGCACAGCTGGCAAGGCATATTTGAGATGTTCAGTAAATAGTAACTACTATTATTATTAGACTTTCAAGTAGTTGTGTTTTAGTGAATGCGTGGATGACACACTTTTGACAGTACAATGGTGAGTTCTGAAGGCTCCAGAGAAAATAATGGGAAGCCGATTGCGAGAAATGGCTTTGACTCTTTAGGTGAATTTATTTCGAGGAGAAGAAAAGTGAC
>NW_011888885.1:3916128-3930938 GCF_000151845.1 Pteropus vampyrus
TCGTGTTTCAGGCATTTTATTTCCTGCATATTTTTACTTATTTGCGATAAGTGAAGCACAGCATAAAAGCAATTAACAATTTTAATTAAAGAATGATATTTTTCCAATAATCCAAATGCTGAGTGTTGGGCTTTATTTTCTTCTCTTGGTTGCTTTGTTTGTATTAGTATTTTATGAACTTGAGAGGTAAAATGAATTACATGGTTTTACTCCTCTAAGATAGCTTTGCATATCAGTCATGAACTTGACATCAGCTTTACTCCATTTCTTTTTCTGTGACTATGCCTATTTGTTTATTTCTGTGTTGCTATCACATTCAATTCTATTTAAGTGTCTTCTGTAGGTCTAAGTTTTTGCAAACCATAAGAAGATAATTGATTATATGTCTTAGAATTCTAGATTTGGAATATGTAGGTAGGTAAGTGATAACAAGGAACTTCTAGGAATGTAACTATATGAGAAATAAGATTGTCCTCTCCAACTTGAGTTATCAGATCAACTTATAGATCATCATAAGGAGAAGGAATGCCCCATAAAGTAGTGGAGACTTTATTCAGGAATCAAAAGTTATAGACAATACACGTTTACTGAGCTCTATAGGAAAGAAAAATTGGTGAGTAATGAGGGTTTTGAAGAAAAGAAATTGTGGGAGGTACAAGATGACAGTGCCTCTTTAACACTGTCCTTAGAAAGGGGTTCCTGTCCATCCCACTGAAGGACAGTTCTTGACAGACTGAACTCTACCGCGGCGATGGATGCATTTAACTCTACCATGGAGATGGAGACTTTCAGGATCCGATGTCATCAAATATTTAAATCACTCAATTTCCTTCGTTTTGAGCTCATGCTTAAGTAATCTTTGATTAAAATATAGCTTTCCCTGTGGTTTTTCTGTAAGAAGAAAATTTCCAGGTACGTCAACAGAATATTTATTATAAATCAAGAACTTGATTTCTCTATCTCAATCTCATGTAAATTTCATCTGTGTAAATCAGGGACTCAAGTCTCTGTAGCACTGATACGAAGTTTCCAGACTTGCAAAGCCAGACTCTGATCTATAGTAAATTCACCAAGGTAGCTTTCAGCCTACCTCTCTGAGAGACAGACCAATCTCATTCCTCACTATCAGTCAGAATTTCTGCAAACCTTCAGTATGATGTATCCCTACAAAATGCCTTACATTGGAGTTTAAAAAATTAAAACCTAGTCCAGGGCTTTAATTTGACAAGGATCACATACAAATTTGGCCTCCTGCCAGGTATATAGTCCTTTCATTATACCACGTGCCTTGTAATATATCATCTTCCTTGGAGAACTGAGGAAACAATTCAACAACTCTAATCGAAATCATAGGGGGAAACAAAACGTCTGGATTATTTGTTAGTCTACTTCCTACTAGAGTACTGCCATGGATGATGGATGTACATGCCATTTAATTCACCTTGCGCTTTTTTTCTTTTTTTCTGATGGATTCAGTACCTGGGAAATTCCTACTCATTTTTCAAGACTCGTTCCATTTGTTACTTTTAATTTCAAAGCCTTCTCAAGTAGGATTAGTCACTCCGTCTTCTGCCCTGTTCATATCTCTATTATGTACTTATCACATGATATTAAATATCTACATACATATTTTATTGCCTATTAAGATGTGAGCTTCTCTAAAAGAATAACCACAGTTTGTTTTTCTCTGCATACCATCACCCATCACAGTATCTAGCAATTAGTAATTTCACAATAAGAGGTGAGATGGATCAAAAGAAAGAGGGAAGAGAGGAAGGGCAGGAGAAAGGAAAGAATGTTGAGTGAATCATCCACAGGGAGAGGCTTCTGTTTTCTCAACAGCAGTTATTAGGATTACATGAGAAGAAGAAGGTGCAGAATATGTACGCAGAAACACATATGTGGCTCAAAATAATACTTTAATTTTCAAAGTTGATTCAGAAGACCCTGAATTATTTTCTCTTATTACCTATGCAGAATACAATTATAAATTATTAGAATTTTCCTTTATGTTCCACAGTGAGTTTAAATAATAATATCCTTAGAATTGTGGAGGCACTTGGAAGGATTTTTCTCTTGGTTACACAGATGCTAATAAATAGCTATTGTTTCTTCAAAGTGACCTCATGTCAGATCTGAAGGATAAATAGGTTCCAGTGGTATCTAAGATGCTGCATCAGTTGCAACAGATGGAAAAGAATCAAAGTATTTGCTCAAGAAGAGATCCTTATGACATTCAATGTCAGAGACAACAGTGGATGTTAAGCCAGCAGAGCTAATTCTATAGTGGGGAGTGAAATATTATTTAATCAGCAGTGCTTCATACATAATTCAATTAACTGCCTTCACTCATCAGTATTAACGAGAACGGGAGCATAGATTAATGTGCAAGAGTCTCATAAAGGAGCTCCCAGCCTACCTAAGTGCTGCCAAAACTTAATAAAGTCCTGCCAATCAAATTGTGGTATCTGGACCCAATGCATCAGTGCACTGATATTACAAATTATCCCGAGCACTCCTCATTGTTTCCTAATTCTTTAATTATGCTGATCTCTGCACTAAAATGTTTAATTAGTGGATGGGGGGAAACGAGTAAGATTGCCTGCCGCTTCCTTGACTATTGGTATTTAGCGTCGAGTAAACAAAATAGAATTTTATTGCAAATAATTTTAAATGGCAAGTCCTGCTTTTTTATGTCTGCAAATCTCAATAATTGAATAGGAGACAGCAACTGGGGTTATAGCAAACTAAAAGGCTGCTTTTATCTTGAAAGGATACAGAGGACCCTAGAAGACTGGGTGCACATCTGTCCAACACCTGGTCATCTTTTAGTTCAGCTTTTGAACTTCAGGAACCTTAATTTTGTCCCATTCTCCTCTGGAGTCAGGTATTGGAGAAGAATAAGAAATGCTAACAAACAGGTAATTAGGGCCACTTAAAAGAAATAATAGATTATCATTACACTGGATTTTTCAAGGTGAGTGAATACTGCCTATGTATTATGGTCAGTTTCCTATTTTAGAGAATTTGTAAAGGCCTATGCCTAATGTGGTTTAATACTATGCCTGAAATTAGAGAATGGACATCAGTCATTCCAGCCTCTATGGCACCCATTTAACTTATGAGTTTTGTGTGCTGGCTATATATCCGGAACTGGGCAAGCCATACATTTATAGAAGAGAGAGAAAGTCCCAAATCTCAAAAAGCAAAACTCTACTGGAAGAGACAGACAATGTGCAGAGAAAAATAATAATGACAGTGATGATGATAATCATGATGGTGATGATGAGAGTGATGGCCAAGTATTGAGCATTTAACTCATTGTCAGCCACATTGAATATTTTCTTTTATTTAATCCTCATAACCCTATAATTCTGAGAGATATAGCAACTTCATTTTTCAGAAAAATGAAGCTTACTAACTTAATAAGACAGTGACTACCTCCAAGGAAGAAGGAAGAGAATAGGATTGAAAAGTTCACAACTGTATCTGAAATATTTATAGGTCTTTAAAAACCGGAAACTTGAATAATATGACAAAAGGTCAGCATTTGTGAAATCTGAGTGGTTAAAGGCATGGATCTTTTACTTTTCTGTATGTTTGAAGCGTTTTATAATAACAACACCTGATTTGCAATAAGTGAGGTGAGGTCTGTGATAGAGGAGGATCCTAGCGTAGGATGAGAGGGTAGAGCTGGAGCAGCGGCCAAACTGTGGAGTTCATGGAAAGTTGTTCAAAGACATTAGGGACACCTGTCAACAATAAAAGGCATTATATTAGATGCCCAAGAAGGAAGACAAAAGTGACCCAGACCCTGTTCTAGAGGTATTTACAACGTAGTTGTTAGTAAGTAGAGCATTGCATGCAAATGTTATTTAGCATGAAATGCCTCTGAAGAATAAATGCATCTTGGAGGGGGATGACATGGAAATGTTTGTGGTTGGCCATTGGAAAGTCTAAAATCAAGCAGAGCCCTCAAAACTCCTGTGGTTATGTCTGAAAAGGACTGTAGGAGAATGATCATGTGATACTATTCACTAAGTACCAGGCTCTGCACTAGATTTTTTCGTATCTTTTATTCTCAGTGAATGCTATCAGAAACCCTAGGATGTAACTAAAAATGCCACATCGTTATATATGAAACCTGAGATTCATAGTAGTTAAGTATCTAGTCCAAGTTTGCACAGTTATGTAAGATTTAGAGAGTCTGAGTAACTTCCCCAAGGACACACAGCTTTTAAGTAGTAGAAAGTATATTCACCAGAGGGGAGAGGGAAGGAGGGAGGTAGATGGGGCAGCGGGGCAGGCGGAGAGGGGGGAGCGGAGGGGCGGGAATTAAATCATTTCTTTAATTAAAAAGATTTTAAAAATTAAATTAAATTTTAACAAAAGAAAAGAAAAATGTATATCCACACCATAGTGATCTCTATACCTTTTCATAAAAGAACAGACTCTTCTCCCTCTTTGTGCGTCTGCTTTTGTTGGGACAGACAGCTAGGGCCATCCATAATGCAGGTGGTTTTACTAACTCGGGCAAGATCTTCTTGGAAAAGCAGCTGGATGTTAGCAGCCAGCTTGAGCATCTAGCAAAGGGCACAAGGTGGTTCCTTACCCACAACTCCATGTTCTTGAAAGCATTTCAGCCACTTCAATGTGGTCAACTGAGAAATTAAAGAGAATTAAAAGTGCCAAAGGAAGGAGGAAGAAAAAAATGAACCCTTTCCAAAAGGAAGGCATGATAAATGAGAAAATATAAGTAGAATTAGATTAACTAGATTAGAACGAAAGGCAAGAGAATCTGAAAAGAAGATCGCTAATGGATGAGCAATAAGTTACCACCCTCATATGAAGAAGGCGGTT
This sequence comes from Pteropus vampyrus, assembly GCF_000151845.1. Lineage (NCBI taxonomy): Eukaryota > Metazoa > Chordata > Mammalia > Chiroptera > Pteropodidae > Pteropus > Pteropus vampyrus. The sequence continues at coordinate 3,920,989 of NW_011888885.1, forward strand.
GTTTGGACTTGTAATTATCCAGGCATCTTACTTCTTCCTTAAATCTCCTACTTTATGATCATTTCATTAGATCTCAAAACTTCTACTTGTAGAACTCAGACCTGTTAGAGCATCAGTTAGATAAAATTTGTCTTTTATATAATTAGGAAGAAACATTTTCTAAGCGAAAATTGGATAGCATCCATAACTGTCATAAGTATTTGCGTAACATTACGCAAATAACAGACAAAACTGGTGCTTTGACCACCACTCGCCACACAGTGATAATAGGTATACTAGTGTCCCGAAAACGGGACGAGGGTTGGACACAAATAATGAAACATGCATTATATTCCAGGGCATTTGGTCCTGGAAGGACTGCGCTAGTAGTACAAGCAGAGATCTGCCCCCTTCCTTCCAAAACATTTAGTGTATTATGCAGTTGTTATGGCGCAAAAGTGTGTATGTCCTTGAAGAGCTGGATGTATCTCAAGTAGGAGAAACAGATATTTGTGGTTAAGACACAGGATTCTGGAAGTAGATTAGTTGGTTTAAAATCCCAGCTCCACCAGTTATGAGGTGGTCTTTAGCACATTACATAACTTTCCAGTGCCTTTGTTTTCTGCTCTGTAAAATGAGCATGAAAGGATTCGTAAAATATTAACACACAGTAACCAGCACATAAGTGGGATTTGGAGAATTGATAGAGATGAAGAGAGAATAGTGGAGGAAATATTAAGGAACCACTGTAGAAATTCTAGAGGAATTTCTGGACATAGATAGTCTTGCTACTACTTAATGTGTGCTCTGAGGACCAGCATCATTTGACAACTTGTTAGAAATGTAGATTCTGATTCAGTAGGTCGAGAGCGGGTACTGAGACTGTGCGTTTCTTACACTTTCCTCGGTGATGCCAGTGCTGCTGGTCTCTCCATATACAACTTCACTGTCTGTTATGGAAGCCCCGGGCCACAACTGGCTATTGAGCACTTGGATTGAGTTTGAGTTGAGATGTATTGCTAAGCGTGAAATACATACCGGATTTTAAAGACCTAGGGAAAAAAGATGAAATAGCTCATTTGTATTTTTATATTGGTTATGTGTTGAAACACTAATACTTTGGATATACTGTGTTAAATAAAATACGTTATTAAAACTCATTCGATCTGTTCATTATAATGTTTTTCAATATGCCTACCAGGAAATTTAAAATTATATATGCAGCTCCTGTTGTGTTTATTGGACAGTGCCGCTCCAAGACACTTTTACCCACGGGTTTCCCTGTACACATGTGCATCTCCTTAAGTATATTTACTTAGGAGCTGACCCTAGTAGAAAAGTAGACATAAAGAATATATACTCTTGAGTTAGAATAAAGAGCTGATATTTTAAAAATAATTTTCATTGTTTTATTTGTTATAACCACCATGTTGTATAGTTATTGCAGAACAGTTTTGGAAGATAGAAACAGAAAAAACGAAATTAAATCACCCACAAACCTATTTCATTAAAACAGCCACCATTATTCTGTTTTATATGTATTTAATATTATATACATTTTAAAATATAGTTTTTAATCTTCTTTTATGAGAGTCTTTCTTCACTGGCATTCTGAAAACCATCCTATCTTTGTTTTTCCTCTAGTTCATTGTTACTACTTTTCATTCATTTTCCTTCTTGATTTCTCTTCTTCTTCCCCACCTACTAGACTTGCAAGTTTAAAAAGTTTCTCAAATTTAATATATCTAATATTTCTTGATTCTCAATTTCTATCTCTTACCCAGATTTTTTTATTTTTACTTTAATGGTTGGCCCTAGAGTTTGCAAAATGCATTTACAGCTAATCCAAGTCCACTTTCAAATTACAAACACTGTACCTTTTTATGGGTAGTGCAAGTTCCTCAGAGTATTTCCAATCCCATCCCTTAAAATATTGCTGTCATTAGATTTACTTATCCATTAGCTATAGTCACTGACTACTTCATCGCTATTATTATTTGATCCAACTGTTATCTGTTAGAGTAATTAAGTATAAGAAAAATAAAATATTTTATTTTTTACCTTCATGTGTTCCTCTTTAGTGCTTTTTTTTCTTTATGTAGATCTGAGTTCTGACCTATATCATTGTCCTTCTTCTAAAGAATTCTTTTAATATTTTTTGCACAATAGATCTGCTGTTGATAGATTCCTTCGATTTTCATTTTTCTTTTAAATTTCAATTTTTATGTCTTTGTGCTTCACTTCTTTTAAATTAGCTTGGTGAATAGTTCATCTATTTTCATGTTTTTATTATTGCTGTTACTTTTTTTTCTATAGAGCAAAGTATCATATTTAGTCCACAAATTTGCAGTTTTTCTGTCTTCTATTTTCTTATTTTCTGCTTTTATTTGGCACATAGAAGATTCTGAATGAATGTTTGTTCAATAGATTTTTAAGTAAATCTGTCTTCATGTTTTTTATTCTTTTTGTATTTTCATAGGTTATGATTTATTAATATAGTTTTCTAAACTTTTCTCCAAATGGATTTAAGCTATTTTTCATAGGTCAAATATGTAATATTTCAATGATTTTATAGTCTTTCATTAGAGTTTAATTTTATTTTTGACACAAGAACTAGTAAAAAGATTTAATTTTAAGTAGCTTGTTATTGTCTCTGTTTTAACCAGTTCTACATTTGTTTTTACTTATTGTAGGTGTTTTGGGCTTAAAAATATATGGTAAATTTTTGCAAATGATCCATGGATACTCAAAAGCTGTTTGCTGAGTATAGAATTATACACGCACACAAACACACATATTATTAGATCAACTTTTCAAATTATTATTTAGATGCTCCATTTCCTTTCTTCACTTTGTCTTTCTAATCAATCAAAAACTGAGGAAGAAATATAAAATTCTCCTCTACTACTTTGTTTCCTTAACTTTCTCTCTACAATTTTTCTGTATTCTCCATCATTTTGCTTTAGATATTTCAATGCAATATTCTTTAGTACATAAAAGTCCAGAACAATCATGGCTCCAATTTTGACTTTACCCACGAAATTACCTTCTCTTTTCAGTTAAATACTTTTTGCCTTAAATCAAACTTGGTCCTCTTTTCATATTGTGGCACTGACTTTCTTTTTGTTTGCATTTTGCTTTGTGTATTTTGTCTATCATGTTAGTATACATAATCATAGATGGGTAGATGCACATTTTTTGGTGAAAGATGCAGTGCTTTTATTAAGCCAGCCATCTAATGGATCCGGAATCCATAAACGGTTGAGAAGTATTAAAAGAGGAATACTATGGGGAAAACTGGTTGAAAAGCAATAGACTAATCACGGTCAACCCTCACATGGAGACTTCAGGTTGGGAATATTTGCCAAGCAGAACAGAAGTCAAGGCGCTCCTACCAAAGCAGCTGAGGAAAATCTTACACCCCGTTATGTGGCAAACTACCCCTCCTTCTCTGAGACCCTCCCTCTCTGAGCTCTAAGTTTGTTTCGGCTTTCGATGTAATTAATTTCATCTTCACCTTCCCCATCAGTCCAGTTGCTTTTTTGCCATAGATGATATTTTGCTTCACCTCCACATACCCTTCTTTTCTTAATCATCCTTCACCATATTCTGACCACAAAGCTCCTATAATCACAGTGGTAAGATGACCGTGTAACAAATGTGTCCAGTAATCCAGGGGAACATGGCAGCACATGTGCCACTGAAAATTGTCCTGCAAAAGGTTCTTTTGACCTTTCACAAGGACAAGTCACCCAGACAATGATCCTACTGTTAAATGTTCTTTATCTGTTGGCATAGCTTTAAAAAAATATCCATATACATACCTTTAATCATGTACCTAGATATAGTTTTTTTCAGTCATGACAGTATGACTGAATAACAAATAGTCATCAATTTTGTTTCCATTGTTAAGTAACTAGACTACCTTGTTGCTGGAGCTTTCTTTGTTGAAATTTTATCTTAATTATAGTATTCTTTACATGCTGATGTACAGTCATAGGCACTGTCTTATTTTGTTTTGCTTTTGCATAAGATTTTAAATCAATAAAAAGTAAACAAATAAAAGGTGAAATACATATGCAGTCATCTGACAAAAAAAAAAAAAAAAACTAAAGAAGCTAGGATCCATGAAAACTAATAAGACCTGCCATTCATTTTTGGAGTTATTTAAGTAGAGTGTATTATTGCAAATTCAAGAGACAGAGAAGAGGCACTCTAGGTGCAGATAATTCATTGACATTTCTATGGTACTTTTGATATTGCACAATATAGTGGAAGAAATCAATCAAACAAATCAGAAAGCCTGATGTGAGAGAGATTGTGTACATTAATCCCCAATTTGTTTTTAGGAGAGAAGGGAAAGTTATTCATGATGGCAGAAAGCACTCTCTGTTATGAATGTCCTAGAGAGGAATAGAGCTTGAAAAGTGCTCGGGTTTCCTGCCGCCCAGAAAGCTGACAGGGAGCACTAAACAGTGAATAATGTGGACAGAGTTAGTTTCATGGTGGATAAACGACATACTCTATTAAGGGTGACCAGATATAAAACACGAAAGAGTTTGAAATCAAGAAAATAGAAAAAATATATCATTTGCTATAGCAAAACTGAAAGTCAACTCAAAGGTGTGAAACCAGATTAGGCTGAAGATAAAAAGCAAGATTACTGGAGGGGTCAGTTAAAAAAAACAAAAAACAACCCAACAACAATCCAAAATAACTGACTACCTTGAACTGAAAGTATCTCATGAAGTTGATGGTGTTCCAAAATTGCTTCTTCATATAGTTCATTTGGTCCTTCATCAAACAGCTGTTTAGCACCTACTGTGAGCTAGACCACAAGGACATAAAGATTAATATTACAAAGAGCTCTCCTAGTCTCTAGAAAAGACAGAAATGTGAGCAAATATGTTTAAAATGCCTAAAGTTGGTGAGATAATGTTTTGGGGAGAGGCTGTGGTTTTTGCACAGCCTGAATGAAGAGCAGGACTTTAACCAGCGGGGAAAAGAGGATGGAACATTAGAAATAGACAAAAAGAGATAAAAGAGCACAGTGAGTCTCAAGTACCATGCATAGCTTGCAATGGCCTTGGCAATTACAAAGCGGTCCCAGCAAAGGTTGAACATGTGAAACTGGAATCTCCTTTAGTATTTTTCTCTTCTTAATGCTTTACCCGTGAAGGTTGAAATGAATCAGGGCATTAAATCTCCTTTCTTGGACACTTTTAAGTCAGAGATGCAAAAAGCTCCATAACATTTGACAGAATATAGCTGAATACATGAGTAGACCCTGATCACACCAATTAAGTCAACAAAGAAACTGAACATATTGTTCTTGATGATACTGATTAGAATCTTTTTTACTTACCTGCCTTCAGTGCCACCCCAGGGGAAGTGTGTCGATGCTTACCTAGCCACCCTAATTCTAAGGGTTGCACGTAAAAGAGAGAAAAAGTTCAAAAGAATTTTTAGACCCTGTCAGTGAATTATAAGTTAAAATTCATGATTGAGAATCTAGCTCTGCTTCTGTTTTTTGTTTAATCCCTTGTAAAGCTGAATGGCAGTTTTCCGAGTATGCCTTAAATTTTTAATACCTTCACATAGTATGTTCTGCTTATCTGTGGAATATCTTAAGGAAAAGAGGCTATAAATAAATTTAGTTGATCTTCTGAATTCAGCCCATTCCTTCTTAACATTTAAATGAGTTATTTTGTTTTAGAGCTATATACCCAATAGTCAGACCAATTTCAGTATTGTCCCAATCTGCTATTTTTATGATCACTTGATGTACATCGTACATCTCAGCAACAGAAAAAAAAGAAGCAAATATCAGCTTTCATTACTAATCATTTAGAAAATGAAGTATAACCTATGTACAATAAAATGCATATACTTTAACCATAAAGTTCATTGAGTTTTGAAATGTAAATACCTTATATAATACATGTCCATCCTGATTTACACCATTACATCACCCTAAAAAGTTTCTTTGTGTACCTTGCCAATCAATAACATCCCTCAGGAAGGAACCAGTGCTCTGATTCCTTTCATCGTAGATTTGCCTTTTCTGCAACTTTGTACAATGTAGTAATTTAGTATGTACTCTTTTCTGTTTGGCTTTAATGTCTTAAATTCACCCATGTTGTTGCATGTAGCAATAGTTCTTTTTTTTTTATACCTGCACGATATTCCATGGTATGACTATGTCATGGTTTATCAATTCTGTTGACGGTCATTCGGGGTATTTTCAGTTTGGAATTATGATGAATAAGGCTGATAAGAAGTCAGCTATAATTCCTGTCATTTTCCCCTTGTATATAATGTGACTTTTCTGACTGCTTTTAACATTTTACTTTTAGTACAGTAGTAAAATAACATTTCAATAGCTTAACTATGATGTACCTTTATCTAATTTTCTTTGTGTTTATTTATCTTGGGATTTGTTCAGGTTATTGCATTTGTGATTTGAAGTGTTTCCTCAAATCTAGAAAATTTTTATTATTAATTCTTTACACATATTTTTACCCACTCTCTCTCTTTTCTCCTCTGGCACTTCATTTATACACAAGATTTTCCCACAGGTCACTGAGGTTCTATTTCTTTTTTCGAGCTTTTTTTTCTTTTTTTTGAGCTTTAGTTTATATAGACTCTTCCATTCTGTTTTTAGGTTCGCTAATCCTTCTAATTTTTTCTATTGCATTGTCCATCTACTTTTAAGGCTGTTGAATTTTTTTTTTTTTTTATTTTCGACCAGCATTTCCATTCAGTTATTTTCTTAGTTTCTATTTTTTTTTTTTGCTAAGATTCTCCATCTATTTACTCAATCTTTTAAAAATATTGAGCATATTTATAATAGCTACTTTTAAAGTCCTTATCTGATATTTATATTATTGTCATAGCTCAGTCTTCTTTTATTGATGTTTACCTTCCTAGTTATGTATCATATTTCCCTGCTTTATTTTCTAGTAATTTTTTAAATTGTGTTGTTAATTGTGGTTATCTCATGTTTAGAATCTATTTGTTATTATCTTTCTTTAAAGGACATTGACTCTTTTTTTTCTGGAAACTAGTTAATTTACTGGAGAATCAGCTTTATGTTGGCAAGGCTTTTTGAGGGGCTTCATTAAGATAGCTCTAAAGGATGCTTTGGGGCTAGTGTATTCCTACTCTTCATTTGTGTTTTTTATGAGTTATTAACTGAATGCTTAGGACTTTAAGTGAAGTCTTCCCACTCTGACTGACCAGAACTCCAGTGTTTTCCCACATTATGCAACCTTCAGAAACCATTAAGCTCACATTTCCTCAGAAGTTATTTTCTGCCAGAACTCATGAATTCTTGCCCTGCTCATGTCTTAGAGACTCCAAGGTCAATTTCTGGAGCTTTATTGGCAAAGCTCCCTCCTCTTCTCCACCTTGCCCTAAAGATTCCAGCCTTCTCACCATCCCTGTAGTCCAATGTCTGCTTCCTCCCCTCTGGTTAGCCTCCATTTCTGTATGTCAAGGCCTGGAATGTACCTTCTGACAGAAATTCAGTGTAAATATGGAGCTCGCTTTTTGTGTTTTTCTTCTCAAAGATTACAGCCTTGTGTTCTGTCCTGTCAATATCTGAAAATATTTACTCCCAGTTGTACAGTTGTTTATGGCAGGAAATTTAGTCTGATATTCATCACTCTGGTATATTAGGAACTGAAAAGCCTTATGCTTTATTAGATTTAGACCCTATAGAATGCTACCGCATCAACAGGTTGATTTTGCAGTGTTTTCTAACTTATTTGAACAGTCAGTATCGAGCCACATCATTCTGAAATTAGGTAATGGAAATTTCTCCCTTTGATTCCTTATACTTGCAGTGTGTCCTCATTTTTGTTTAGGTGGCATTTGGATGGTCCCTTGATTTAAGCAATCACATGCTACAGATGATGTCACACAAAAGAGATAAAGGTGGTCATCACTTTTTGACTCTTTCAGTACTACTTAACATGATTGTGTTATTGTGGGAGTTTTTTGTGTATTTTTGTTTGTTTGTTTTTTCTTTATCACTTCTTCCCTTAGTTCCTTAATTTTTTCCATTGTCTTCAGAGGTGAAAAGAGTAACACTTTATGCTAGGTAATATTTTATGTTTTGTCCACCTACTTTAAGATAATCGTTTTCAGGAATGCATGTCAGTTTCACACACTCTCCATTTGCTCCTCTAGTACCTTGTTCTCTTATTACAATATGTTAAATTCGTATCCATTCATGAGTTTACTTTCTTCGGTGGATGATAGCCCTCTGGGGCAGGAGTCTTATTTTATTAATCTCTATATCAATAGCACTACTGCTGTCCTTCAGGTATGTTTGATGTTCAGCAAAGTGCACTGTACAAGCCTAATTTAGAATACTATTTATAATCTTGAGTATTCCAAGTTACAGAAACTACATATCGAAGATTCATGAATATCAGTGAACATAATGAGAACAAATGCTGATCACAACACTGTTTTTCATTTGGTCTCCAAAACATTTTATGGTCTGTTGTATGAACCTCTCCAGACCAGGAAAGAAAAAAAAAAATAAGAAGAAGAAGAAGGAGAAGGGAGGAGTCCAGAGTAAATCTCACGTCTTTTCAGAAACTTGTTCTTTTTCTGATTCCCCAAATAGCATTCTTTCCTTTTGTAACTCTAATTCCACATTTTCTGTAATTTCTGATTCTACTTGGTTTCATAATTACACATGTGTATATCTTTTTCTTCCTTCAAGACTGTAAGGTATTTGAGATAAATAATTGTGTTTGGATTCTTTTTTAAAATATCCCTCTACTTTGGTCAAAAGCATAGTCTGAAAAATTAATTAAAAATCAATCTTGTTAGAATAAGAGAACAGTTCATATTAACTGAGAATTTTAATTAACCATTTATGGATAAGAAACTGTAAGCTCACGGCTGCCTATAAAATGCACATTAAATTCCAGGTTCATTTTAAGACTCTCCATCATTGGTCTGAGACTCTCCAATGAACAGCTCTCTAGGTCCTTAGCTACTAAATCCTAAATGATGATATTCCAATGGAGTCAAAAATCTGATCTAGAACTTATTTTATAGTGTATTTTGAAATCCATATTTAGATCTCCACCCATTAACAAATTAACTCTAATTACCACATAACACCTATTCAAATATGGAATTTTTAGAGCAAGATTTCCCATGCAGGTCCATGATGTAGTCAAGTAAATTTTCATCACTTCTTGTCCATTTTCTCTACGGCTTCCCTTCCCAGCCTCAAATCTACCTATTATTGCTAGTTACTTCTCAACTCTTCTGTATTTCTTTTTCATTCTTGGAACAGAGGTGTTTCACCTTCCAGTGCAAGTATTGCTTTATTTTTAAAAGGATCTAGTAATAGAACAAATGAAACTTATCCGTGACTTTTGATGAGCAGAATACGCAAAACAATGAATACTTTTAGAATAAAATTTGTAAAAATCTTTGAAGAAAGTGCCTTAGTAACTTTGGAAAAGCCAGTGAGTTAGATCATGAAAGGATTAATGCTTATTATACTTATCCTATGTGAGCTAATACATCAAATAATTCTGAATAAGCTAAATAGTCATTTCACTATTGAGCAGTGCTACATCTATGCTTCCTCTCCAAAAATTATGCAGGGTAATAATAGAATCACCTTTCCTTTGTTAAAAGCCATATAGCATAAAATATAAAATATTCTGCAGTGGTAGCTTTTAATTCGTATTTTAGACTTCCCATTCTCTATTCCTCATTGATAAGAGGCAAAAAGATATAAATAAAACTAAAAGGTTTCTTTTACTTTGTGTAGGGCTTTCTTTTTCCTCTCAAGGAAATGCCTTTCTTTGGGTAATTTCCTATGTTTTTCATATGCATTCTTAATCCACACTCCCATAAAATTAAATTGAAGAATTAGACTTTATAGATACCATAAAAGGATATTTGAGAAGATTGTACTTTAATAGGATTTAAAT
>NW_011888885.1:3930988-3953414 GCF_000151845.1 Pteropus vampyrus
TTTAAGATAATCGTTTTCAGGAATGCATGTCAGTTTCACACACTCTCCATTTGCTCCTCTAGTACCTTGTTCTCTTATTACAATATGTTAAATTCGTATCCATTCATGAGTTTACTTTCTTCGGTGGATGATAGCCCTCTGGGGCAGGAGTCTTATTTTATTAATCTCTATATGAATAGCACTACTGCTGTCCTTCAGGTATGTTTGATGTTCAGCAAAGTGCACTGTACAAGAAGCTTAATTTAGAATACTATTTATAATCTTGAGTATTCCAAGTTACAGAAACTACATATCGAAGATTCATGAATATCAGTGAACATAATGAGAACAATTGCTGATCACAACATTGTTTTTCATTTGGTCTCCAAAACATTTTATGGTCTGTTGTATGAACCTCTCCAGACCAGGAAAGAAAAAAAAAAATAAGAAGAAGAAGAAGGAGAAGGGAGGAGTCCAGAGTAAATCTCACGTCTTTTCAGAAACTTGTTCTTTTTCTGATTCCCCAAATAGCATTCTTTCCTTTTGTAACTCTAATTCCACATTTTCTGTAATTTCTGATTCTACTTGGTTTCATAATTACACATGTGTATATCTTTTTCTTCCTTCAAGACTGTAAGGTATTTGAGATAAATAATTGTGTTTGGATTCTTTTTTAAAATATCCCTCTACTTTGGTCAAAAGCATAGTCTGAAAAATTAATTAAAAATCAATCTTGTTAGAATAAGAGAACAGTTCATATTAACTGAGAATTTTAATTAACCATTTATGGATAAGAAACTGTAAGCTCACGGCTGCCTATAAAATGCACATTAAATTCCAGGTTCATTTTAAGACTCTCCATCATTGGTCTGAGACTCTCCAATGAACAGCTCTCTAGGTCCTTAGCTACTAAATCCTAAATGATGATATTCCAATGGAGTCAAAAATCTGATCTAGAACTTATTTTATAGTGTATTTTGAAATCCATATTTAGATCTCCACCCATTAACAAATTAACTCTAATTACCACATAACACCTATTCAAATATGGAATTTTTAGAGCAAGATTTCCCATGCAGGTCCATGATGTAGTCAAGTAAATTTTCATCACTTCTTGTCCATTTTCTCTGCGGCTTCCCTTCCCAGCCTCAAATCTACCTATTATTGCTAGTTACTTCTCAACTCTTCTGTATTTCTTTTTCATTCTTGGAACAGAGGTGTTTCACCTTCCAGTGCAAGTATTGCTTTATTTTTAAAAGGATCTAGTAATAGAACAAATGAAACTTATCCGTGACTTTTGATGAGCAGAATACGCAAAACAATGAATACTTTTAGAATAAAATTTGTAAAAATCTTTGAAGAAAGTGCCTTAGTAACTTTGGAAAAGCCAGTGAGTTAGATCATGAAAGGATTAATGCTTATTATACTTATCCTATGTGAGCTAATACATCAAATAATTCTGAATAAGCTAAATAGTCATTTCACTATTGAGCAGTGCTACATCTATGCTTCCTCTCCAAAAATTATGCAGGGTAATAATAGAATCACCTTTCCTTTGTTAAAAGCCATATAGCATAAAATATAAAATATTCTGCAGTGGTAGCTTTTAATTCGTATTTTAGACTTCCCATTCTCTATTCCTCATTGATAAGAGGCAAAAAGATATAAATAAAACTAAAAGGTTTCTTTTACTTTGTGTAGGGCTTTCTTTTTCCTCTCAAGGAAATGCCTTTCTTTGGGTAATTTCCTATGTTTTTCATATGCATTCTTAATCCACACTCCCATAAAATTAAATTGAAGAATTAGACTTTATAGATACCATAAAAGGATATTTGAGAAGATTGTACTTTAATAGGATTTAAATAAAGTAAAGATGTAGCCTGGGTAGCTTGCAATTGGACAAGTTTTTGCCCAGCCTTGCCTAGTATTTTTTAAATTAAAAATGCTATAAAAATTCCATGGGAAGTGCAAAACCTTCATTGGCCTGAGGTGTGTGTTTCATTTTCCCCCTTCCCACTCCCTAGGTTAGTTAGCTATTTTGTGAACTTCTGTTACTCTGCCAACAGCCCATTCAGTAGCTCCATATGCTTTGGTCACCTCACCACTGTTAGTGCATTCAATCCTCACTGTCAGAGACCTGCGAAAGGAAACAAAGAGAATTTAAGGGACAGAAAGGTAGTTCCTCAGAGCATAGTTTTTCTTATCCTATTTTCATTTCTTTGTTTATACCCTTTCCTCTGCCTGGAATGGATTTGTCTGCTTCTTCTATACTCATTCTCTAAGATGCACATCAAAGTTTCTTAAGGAATCATTCATTCATTCATTCATTCATTTTAATTTTTGGTCTAAGCTTTATTAACACAGTTCCTGGTACACAGGGCATACTCAATAAATATCCCTCTGGGTGGAAGAATAATCATATAGGTGAGTTCAAAAAAGAACTGGGCAATTTCTTATGGTTCAAGTCTATTCTTTCACTCGGTATTCTCACAGCAGTTCAGAGAAGATATTTTGGAGGAACACTGTTCTAAAGTATCTTAATTTAGCTTTTCAACTAATTATCTTGCTGGCTAAAAGTGAAATGACTATAGATTTTAATCATATCCACCTCACAGTAACACCTACATTTGTGTTTGATTAAATAACAAGACAGTAGCCTCGCTAAGCTGACCACATAAAACTGACCATCTCATGTCCTATTTTCTTTTTCATTTAGTTCCAAATTTCTTCTAGTGTTCTTTGAGACTTTCTCTTTGACCAATGTATTATTTAGAAGTGTGCTATTCATTTTTAAAATAATTTTGGGATTTTCAGCATCTTTCTGATGTTGATTTCTAGTTTACTTTTATTATTGTCAGAGAACATGTGTCGTATTATTTCAATCACTTTAAGTTTTTTAAGGTTGGTTTTATGACTTAAGATATTGTCTATCTTGGTGGATACACCATATACACTTGGAAAGTATAGTTGTCCAAATGTATTGCATCTACAAAAAAATCGAAAACTGTATCAGGCAATGTTATAACTTTTACCTTCAACAGTCATACATGTTAAAGAGCTGAAGAGGGGGAGAAATGGCTATTTTATTTACCCAGGTAGTTACCATTTTTGTTGCCCTTCTTTCATTCTTGAAGTTCCAAATTTCCCTTTAGTATCATTTCTCTTCTGCCTAAAGAACTTCTTTTATCATTTCTTTTAGAGTAGGTCTGCTGCTATGAATTCTATTGGCTTTTTTTTTTTTTTTCACCTAAGAATGTCTTTATTTCACCTTTTTTTCCTGAAGAATATTTTTGGTAGCTATAGAATCCCAAATTAACAGTTCTTTTCTTTCAAGGTCAGTAGCCTATAATAACAATAGGTTATTATACTGTCTTCTAGCTTCCATTATTTCTATTGAAATATACTGTCATTTGAATCATTCTCCTAGGTAATGTATTGGAGTTTTTACATGCTCTTTTCAAGATTTTTTTCTTTGTATTTCAGCAGTTTGATTATGATGTCACTACGTGTCCCTTTGGGGGCTTCTCTCAGACTCTTAAATATATACATTTATGACTTTCATCAAATTTGAAAAACTTCCAGCTGCATTTTTTTCTGCAACAATATCTCCCTCCTCTCCTTTTAGGATTCTAGCGACATAAATGCAAGGCCTGTCTCACAGGTCCCTGAGACTCTGCTCTTATTTTTCAATTTTCTTTTTTGTCTCTCTCATTCAGAAAGGATCATTTCTATTGATTTATTTTCAAGTTCAATGGCTCTTTCCTGCCCTCTCCACTCTGCTATTGAGTGCATTCAGTAAAATTTTCGGTTATATTTTTTATTCGTAAAATTTTCATTTGGTTAATCTTTATATTTTCTATTTCTTCCCTTAGAACTTCTATCTTCCCTTAATTCAAAAAAATTTTTTCTCTTACTTCATGGAGCCTAGTTACAATAACTACTTTAAAAGCTTTGCTCAATAATTTCAACATATGGATCGTCGCAGGGATTAGTGTCAATTGTCTTTTTCTCTTTGGATTTTCTTTGGAGAGTTGGTGAGATTTTTCTGTTTCTTTTTAAGTCTAGAATTTTGGATTATATCATGGACATTTTGAGAAATATGTTTGTTACTCTGGTCCTGTTAAAATCCTCTAGAGAGTGTTTTCTTTTCATTTGTTTTGTGTTTTGTTTGCATTGGCCGGTAGTCAACCTGGCATGATTCTTGCCACACTTGTCTTCTGCAGGCTGTAGTTCTTATGTCAGTTTAGTGTTCAAAGCACTTGTAGTGCGATTCTGTCTGCTCCATATGTACACAACCCAGGGGTCAACTCTTTGTTTTACCACAGTTCAGGTTTTGAAGCATCTGCTGTGCTACACTGGGCAATTTTAATGTATGTGCAACTCAGTGGTGAGCCTGGGACTTCATACACAGATTATGGGGCTCTCTTCTCTCCACCATCTTTTTCTTCATGACTTCTCTTCACACTCAAGTCACAAAAGGTTCCTCTCTCATGACTTCTGTCTTAAAAGTCAGGATTTTAGGTCCCCCATGCCATTTCACACTTCCTATGACTTTGTTCACCTAGAGAGAAAAGCAATGAGAGAGAAGGGAATTCCTCCCCCACCCCCACATACGTACATTCTCTTTGGGCTGAGGGACCTAGTTTTCCAGTTCCTCTACTCAAAGTGAAAGAGTTTCTCCGAGATTTTTAGTTATGTGCATAGCTGCTGCATCCACTACATACAGCTTTATGACTGCAGCTTGTCTGAGACTAAGCCAGGTGAGCAAAGCAAAAAACAAACAGGAAGGGAAGGTATTTCCCTTCACAGTCCCCATCTCTTCCTTCCCATTCTTCTGGAAAGAAAAATAGAAAGTAAATTTCCTTGGTGTTTTTTTCCTTTTTGTGCCTGATGTGCGGTTCTGGGATTTGACTGCCCCGGAGTCCAAGCTGGGAGATTAGAAAAAAATAATAATAAAATACCAGTAAACTCACCGCTATATCCGTTATACTTTCAATTTTGATTTCTTTTCCCCAATTCATCTGCTATTATTTACTTTTCTGAGTCCTCAGATAGACTTCTTTATGTTTCTAGTAGTAATCAGTGGGAGATGTAGAGTGGTGTGTACTTACTTTGTCATAGCCTTGGAACCAAACAAAATTACATGTTCCTTTTTCTTCTAATGATACTCTCATTGGGAAGGAAAAACCCTAAACATTACCTAAGGAAAACTCATTCACCATTGTTTCAAGAAATATATTAAACCATAAAGTTGATGGAAAAATAACACCCTTTTAAGCTCTATGTTGAGTGTTGTTCTTCTTGCCTTCTAAATTTTCTTTCCTGGACATACTTTGAGCTATTTATTTACTTTAATGAAAATAAACATTTCACCAAATGCTATCTAGGAAAGGTGAGGAATTTGGCAGGAAATGGTCTACTTTGAACACAATTTGTAAAAGAGATCCCTGAGGAATACCCTCATGCACCCACTCAGACATACATAACTTCCTTTCTTGCACAGGGAATTGAATCTAGGATGTATAGATAGGTAGAACTGAGGAAATCAGTGCCAATTATAGATAGATAGATGATAGAAGGAAAGATAGATGATAGATGATAGATAGATGATAGATAGAAGATAGATAGATGATAGATAGATAGATAGATAGATAGATAGATAGATAGATAGATAGATAATACATGATAGAGATATAGGTATACACACATCCATACACACAGTTTTGTCACAGGAATTATACCGACACAGAGTTTAAGGCAATTATACTTCTGGAATCCATTGATTACTCCCATTTCCAATGCTACATTTCCTTTTTGGCTATGCAAGTCATTTAATGAAGTTTACATTAAACACTTACTACCTGTCAGCACTACATCAGGTACTGAGGGAGGGGACCAAAAAGGTAAATTAGATGAATCCCTGTCTTCTAAGAGTAGAGGACACCGAGGCCCGCACAAGTTACAAGGCTGTTTGTCAGGCTGTGCGGAATGCTGTACTTTACAGGGACAGAAGCAGCCTCCCCGGGAGTGTCCACAGAGATGCAAGGGAGTGAGGATGGTTTCCTAGACAGGTGATGCTTAAGATGAGATTTAAGGATGAGTTCAGCCACAGAGAAGTGGGGCACGCAAAGAATGCCATCCAGAGCTGGGAAATAACAAAGGCTTGGGGGCTGGACAATTCATGGCTTTCTCGGGGATAGGAAATGGTTCAGTATAGCCGATGTGTGATGCACTCCATTTTGTTTTTATTCTCTTGAGCTAAGTTGTATTATGTCTCCTACGTTGTGGTTGGGGTAGTAGTGGAATTGACCAAACTATTGGAACCAGGACTGCGGTTCCAAGGCTGTGTTATCGCAGGTGTTCCTGGAGGCAGTGATAATTTGTTATTACTCCATGCCTTTGCTCACATGCTCCCTCTGTGTGGAATGCACTTCCTATCCTACTTTTTAGCACTTCCACTCAAACTCCTGCTTCCCTCCAGAGACCCATGCCATTAATCGCTCTCTCTTTTTAATTTTAATTATGTTTTCACATATTCAGGGAATGGCTAATAGCTTCTTAAGAGTGGACACTATCATATTCATCCCAGTGTACCCAATCTTACTACCATGCCTACGAGACTGATATTCATAATAAGCAGAAAAAAAGGGTGATAAATACGAATGTCCCATTGGAGCCAGAGAGAACTCTGAGTTGATATCAGGCGTCTATTTTTCTTCTTGAACACCTTGTAATCACATTGCTCGCCTTCTTTGCAATTTGTATAAAACCATTAAGAAATAAAATCCAAGTTCTGCTTTAATTAGTTCACAAAATAGTTGAGCTGCCCTATTCCCCTCTTTTCTGTAGAATTACTTACAGGCATATTTTAAAGCTGTTTGGGGGAAACAATCATCTCTTGTGTAGCCTGGGGTTTTTTTTAAGAGTTTATTATTTCAAGGGATGATTAAAGCAATCTGGGCCAGCGCTGGATACAAGAAACTAGAATTTAGAGAGATAAGACTCCAGGCACTCTTTGGACTTAATTCTACCATTCTGTGTAATCCCACCAACGACATCTCCTACCTCTATTTTTGAGATTTGGAAGAGCTGGGCAGAGGCTAACGGAAGCTGTTATATATGTATTTCCCTACAAAATGTGGATAGCCTCCCCCATCCCACTTTTTTTATGTATCTAAAGAGGAAAAGGATTTTTGTTGAACTGAAAGGAACAAGAAACCTCTCGCCACTGACAGAAATATTATTTTGATGTCTCTCATTTTTTTCTTTCTTAAGAACTTGAATGGTGCCCTAGGGGGAAAAGTTTAAAAGTTAATGGATCAATCCAGATCCAATTCCTGGTTTTGTTAATAAAACCGGGACTGCAATGTGCATTGTGTATGTTTCTCCTTATTGACACTAAAAAATAAATGAGAAACTGAAAGGTCTAGCAATTGAATAAACAGTTCTGTATCCATAGAATACATTACTATACAGAAGATTAAATGCATAAATGAGAACTAGAAAATAACAAACACATGAAAAAGCAAAATATGTACAACTGGTTGATGTATACTGAATGATGCTCTATGTATAAAGTTTGACAACATACAAAACAATCCTATATAACTTCTGGGATATGTACCTATGTAGTGAACATATAAAAAGAATGCCAATTAATTATGAACACCAAATAAGGAGAGAGATTCATTCTGAGGAGGAAAAAGGAGTGGGATCAGGGAGATGTACACAGGGGACTTTAAAACTGACTGTAACAGCTTATGTCTTTTAAAAAAAAAATCTGAAGCAAAATGGCAGAATGTTGAGAGTTGGTAAAAATGGGAGGTGAGTATATAGGTGTTTGTCATACTACTCTATATATGTTTCTATAAAACATTTTATGATTCTAAAAGTAATTAGGTGGGAACGCGTTGTACTTCCTCTGCAATTTTTCTGTAAATCTAAAATTGGTCCAGAAGTTTTAAAAAATTCTTAGATCTGACATCAGTTTACAAAAGGCTATGTTTTTAGGTCTAATCCAAAGAACCAAAGATTGAATTAGAAGGCTCTGAGCCGAGCCCCAGAGAAAGAACGTGGATTGGGGAGTACTTCATTCTCACTGGAAGACTCCCCAGAGAAGGGAGTTTCTGAGGTAAGCTTTGACTCTCAGGGAGAATTCTGGTTAAAGAAGGAAAGAAGAAAGGGCATGCCCAACATGGCGGCCACAAGTAATGTGTTTGAGGAGTGGCAAGTGGCCAAGTGTGGCTGACACATGAGTTACCTGTAGTGGTGGAGCAGAAGCCTGGCGCACCATGCTGAGGGAGGCGGGCTTTACAGTGTGGACACAGCAAAGGATTCCTTGGGTGACAACAGAACCCAACCTGTCTAGTGGTGTGCAGAGTGCAGAGATGAGTTGAGGCCATCCAGAAAATTGATCAGAAGTGATGAGGCCCTGAGGTCCAGAAAGATCCAGAAGCAATAAGACTAGCTCCTGGCCTTCTTTGCCTCTTCCTTTTCCTCTCTCTCTTTCTCTTTTTTTCTTCTTTATTCCTTTCAAGACTTCTGCCGAAACTTCTCATTTCTTTATGAAGGCCATCCAATACTCTACCCAGCTGTGAGGCTATTTTTAAAAATTAGATGTAGCATATTCTATGAGAAGGTCATCAGTAATAGAGTCTCAAACTTCCTATCTCTTTTGTGAATCTTGACAGCCAGGAAAGAAGCATACATTATCTTTTACACAGACTCCCTGGAAGGAGTTAATGTTCTTCCCTCTGGAGCTGTAATGTATTCTCTACAGAAAGAAGCCTCATCCTGCGATGTGCGGCCTCTTTTCATTCCCTTATAGAGGGGCTGTTTTGTACCTGCAAAGGGCACTGAGGCCGCCAATTTAATAATTTTGAATATCACTGTTGCACAGTATTTTACTCATTTGCAGTTTTTCCTGTGCATCTTTGATGACCTTTCTTGCCTTCAAGAGAAAGTGAGAAAAAAGCAGTCTGGTCAGGACATTTTTTTCAGTTGGTCGTTTTCTCATTGAAAAGGGACCAGATCCTACAGTCATCATGACACTGGCCTGACAGTCTGGGTCCGGGACTTTAACTTGCTCTAGGACATAGGACCTTGGCTTCCTTATCTGTAAAATAGAGACCATGATTTAGAAACCCACTTAGTCCATCCAAATCCTAGGTTGATGTGACTCTGTAACTCCTTAAGGTCTGAAGATAGACTGTCATCACTTACCATGTTTTAGTACAAAGCAGTAGATGCCTCAAGTACTTGTAGGAACTATATGAGAGAGATGGTTGGCCTGTGAGAAGTTCGCCCAAATATACATTTCAAAGGAGAAGTAGATAAACATTGAAGATGTATGCCACAAAGTTTATGAACTTAAAAAAAAAATTTTGATTTAGTTTTGCTCAAAACAAAAAGAATTTACTAAAGAGCACTGGAGTTTGAATCAAAACTTGAAATAACATGTAAGCTTTATCAAGTCTGGTGGTAAAACTGCAGTTAAAAAAGAAAATCACTTATCCTTAAACCTCAGTTTCTTTTTCTGTCAAATAGAGTTGCTTGATTTAGAGTTTGCAGGAAACAGATGAGATAATGGATTGGAAAACACTTTATGTGAAAGAAGCTCTAAATGCTTGTAATGTGTTCACTACTAAAATTAGTTTAACTTATTAATTCAAACTTTCTTAGAGTGTAGAGAAAGAGCCAGATTCTATCTCTAGCATTCAGTTAGATTTATTTTTCAGTATTCACACCTAGCTTTCCCTTTCTTAATCCTCCTGTTTAAATGACCCTCACAAAGCAAGCTAGTGTAGCCATGTCGAATCAGTCATTGGGCAGGTTTTACAGTAGGACAGGTCACTGCTGCTTATCCCTCTGTAAATGCATAGGAATCTCACTTCAGGAGGAGTGATACTAACGGCAATTTCATGTGCTTAGGAAAGCACCAGCATCTGAGCCAGAAGCTCTGTGTTCCGGGTCTGTGTTGC
Organism: Pteropus vampyrus; assembly: GCF_000151845.1. Classification (NCBI taxonomy): domain Eukaryota; kingdom Metazoa; phylum Chordata; class Mammalia; order Chiroptera; family Pteropodidae; genus Pteropus; species Pteropus vampyrus. The sequence goes on from NW_011888885.1 coordinate 3,940,948, forward strand.
TAACTTTGCCAGAAAGCCCTGAACAAATCACTGTCTTTCTGTTTCTCACTAAAAAAAAACGAAGGGGTTGAGCAAAGTGGTCTCTTAGCATCTTCTTGAGACCTAATTTTTTTTTTGTATGTTTTTACCATTTGTTATAGATTATATTGTATACTCCCCATCCTTAGGGGAAAAAGAGAAAACAACTCATGTCAAAAATCCTAACCTCAGAATGTAGCCTTGTTTGCACATGGGGTCATTATACATGTAATTAATTAAGTGAGGATGAGGTCATTCTGGAATGATGTGGGCCTCTAAGATGACTGGTTTCCTTATAAAATGGGGAATTTTGGACACAGACTTACACACTAGGAGAACGGCATGTGAAGATGAAAGCAGAGCTAGGGATGATGCATTGAAACTGAGGAACACCAGATTGCCAGACAACTACCATAACCTAAGAGAGAGACATGGAACAGATTCTCTTTTATATTCCTCAGAAGGAACCAACCCTGCTGATACCTTGATTTTGGGCTTCCAGCATCTAGAACTATGAGACAATAAAGTCCATTGTTTAAATCACCCAGTTTGTAGAGAGTCAGACCACTGCTAACAGTGGGGAAATATAAATGTTCAAGTTCAAGTGAAAGAAAATTGTATCTTCCTTTGAACGTAACTATTTGTGCAAGCTAATTCATTTTGCTTACAATGGAAAGCAGAGTTTTCATTTTAATAGCACTGGCAGTTAATTTCCTATTCTTCCCAAAGACTGTTTGAACATCACAATGTTTTGACTTGCAGCTCAAGAAACTTAAAACCACATGAGAAAACTCTTATTCATGCCACTATATATAGCTGGGAGATGAGCATAGCATTTAAAAATGGAGCTGCATGCATGTGGAAGTTACTGTATTTACAAAATGTTTCCTCCTGGATGCAGGATTCAGCGGTTTCTTGCCACTTAGGTTCTCGCTCCCAAAGCAACCTCAGCAGGTTCCATGGGTTGTCTCGGAGATCAGGTTTCATTCAGAACAGTAGCGACTCTTAGCACGCAGCTGCATTTATCGATGAATGCTGAGGAAAAAAAAACTCAGGCATGTGAAAAATGATATGGTTTATCTAAAAGTAAAATACTGTATAATATGCATATGGTAATTCTGTGAGAAACAATTACCCACGTTCTATATTGAAGGATAAAAAAGGATGTATATGTGTTTCTGATTTTTGTGTTTTAATTCACTTTCTGTCTAATTAGCTTTTCTGCTCTAAGGGATGTCGTTACTAAAGACAATTAAGTCCAATCTGGGCAACTAAACCCTAGAAGTATAAGTTAATTAAATAATGGGGCATTGTACACAAATTAAGTAAGTAAGCTGGGGAAACAAGATATTGAGTGATTTTCTCCTGTTATGAGTAGGGACAAAGTAGGCCAGCCAAGTCTATAGTTCCTTGGGCAGTTTTTTATCTTCTTTATTGGAAAAAAAAAGGAAGAAAAGATAGAAAGCAGAAATCAGATGGAGAAGGACACATCTGTTAACTCAGAGCACAGAAAGGTGAACTAATAGCATCTTTCCCATGATTGGCTCAATATCTGTTAGGGCTTTTATTATAGGAATCTCGTGGGAGGCAAGATCTTCCAGGAGAGTTTGATATTAAATTACATTTCTTGTGATTTAAAAATAATCAGAGCTCTGTATTATACGGGAATTAGGCTAAATTAGTCCAAGAGTTAGTAAAATCAGACAAAGAATGATATACTGTATATTTGTATCTTAAGCTAGCGATTTCCAAAATGGAATGTTCGAGACAATCCACAGGGATTCAGGAGGAAAATATTATTCATCTGTTTACTTGGCAACTACCTGAATACTTACTACAACAACAAAATAGATGAAAAAATCTTCCCCCTCAGGAATTCTATATTCTAAAGAGAGGAAACAGACTATCAACATAAATATATGGTATATTTATTTAATGGTGATAGGTATTGTATCGGGGTCCTGGAACAAAACAGTTGACACACCCAAATTAAGTAATGGAGGAGAGTTTAAGGAAGAGCTGTTTGTAAAGGGCTAGGCATTGTTTAAAAGAAATGCATAAAGAATGTTGAAACACCCCAGGGCTACCAGTAGTAGGGAGCTATCTCCCCTAGGGGTGGGAGCCAGGACCCAAATCAAGAGATAGCAGCAGCTGTGGATGTAGGAGAAGGATGCCCAGCAGGAGGGGGCCTTGGGAGAGCCGAGCAGCTGTTACCAGTCCCAGTCAGAGGCCCTGTACAGATAGTTGCTGAGAGAATAAATATCTCTCCTCTCGCCCTCCAGGGCCCTGCTGGTGCCTCCCATTAGGCAGACTCAGCTGAAAGCCAGTGTGCAAAGGGGCCCAGTTGAGGTAATCCATGCAGAACAGCATCAATGGCACAGAAGAGGATGGAGAAGGGGGAAGAAGTGTCCCCAGGGTAAATGGAGAACACCCAGCCCGAGTGCTCTGGGAAGAAATAGAGTAAGAAGCGGGTGAGGGTAGGGAAGGGGCAGCACAAGGAAGGATTTTAATTTTAAATAAGGTGGTCAGGGAAGACCTGGGAAAGTGACATTGAGCAAAGACCTGAATGAAGTAGGTGAGGGTGTGAAGCGAGTAGCATCCAGTGCAGAGACCATGAGGTAGGAACATGCTTGGCAAGGTCACAGGTCAGTAAGGAGGTCAGTGTGGCAGCAAGCGAATGGGAGAGGATGCCAGCTGACAGGCACTGTCTTAGAAGGTACCCAGTACTAGTAATAATGAATAGCGTATGCATCTAATTTATGAATAAATATTTTATATGGGAATTGCATTTTAAACTTTTTTTTTTCACTGATAGGGCTATGCTATCCAAAATTTTGGCAACCACTGCCTTAGCTTTAAAATGTTACAGTTAAAAGATCTTATTATAAGGGCAGGATGCACTGGGACACCAAAATTCTACTAGTCCAACACCCGTTTTACAGATTAAGATTAACCTAAGGTCACACTATAGAACCAGCGCCCTGAACTCCAGTCTCTTGAATTTCCTGCTCAACATTTGCTTCCTTACATCAACTTCCCCTCCTGCTCTATCATGTATTGAAGGTCTTCTGCCTTAATAAGGACTTCAATTTGGCTTACACCAGAGAGTGTTCGATCTTGGCCACCTTCAAAGACCTACTTCATTGACTCTGCTGTAGAGCCTCACCCATACCGCTCTAAGTGGAAATTTTGACAGAGGAATCAAGCTGTAGAAATTTCAAACATATGTGCACATACTTAAACACTGTCATTTTCTGACAGGTACTTACAGCTTGATTGAAGGCAGAGGCACAGAGTTGAAATTAATTCATGAATGGGCTTGAAAATAGAAGTGTAAATGAGACCATAATTAAAGTTTTTGCTAAGTCTTCTTCCCAGCTGTGGACTTTAATGTGAGTTGGTTTTAGCTATATTTAGCTAAAAAGTTAAAATTTAAATGCGGTAGCATGTATGACTTTGAATTACGCATATTATATAAATGTTTTGGGTTTCAAATTGTGGCAAAAGCATCAAAAACTTGCATCTTAATTGTTTTATAGTTTTTGCAATCCCAGCTAAATATGGGCAAAAAAATCATACTGTCCTGATTACATATGTTAAAGATATTTTAAGAGTTATGTTAACAGGGATAATAAAGTACTCTCTTAGAGATCATAGTATCCGGTTATTTTATGTGCTTTAACCATTTCCTTTATTTTTTCTCTAATTATAAAACACATGCTTGCCACTTATAAAAACATCTGCTTTTATCGCTCAATATATCACGGATATCTTTCAGGATGGTAATATTGATGTCACGTTCTTTTTAACAAATGGAGTTTATCCATATATTTTTACATTTTTATCACATGAATGCACCTTCCAAAATATAAAGATAATATTAACAATATTGTAAAAGTCTGTGTAACTCCATTACAAGTAATAAATTATATCAATTAGGGCCCAGTCAAGAAAATAGAAACCATGTAATTATTTCAACAGATGTAATTTAATATAAAGTAATTGTTTAATCAGAAGGTTGGAAAGGGGAAAAAAGGGACCCTGGTGTATCATAGGAATCATAATAAAATCAATCGGCTACCACCCTACAGCTGGGAGAACCAGGAGACGAGACTGGGACGAGAATTTAGAAGCTTAGCGGAGGAGGCCCCAGAAGTGGGGACTCAGAGCAGGTCTGCAGTTGAGGGCTCTGGAGGTCACAGGAGGCCTCTGTGAACTGGGACCCAGACCTTTGGGGAGTGCTGCCAGCTGGCCGGTGTTAGAATCTCAGAGTGGGTATGATGAAGCTGGTTTGGAGAGTATGGGAGGAAAGCCCTCCAAAGTGGAGCCAAATATTGCTGCAGAGTGAAGCCCCATCCCTGGGATAACGCCAGCAGGAACAGGATGCAAATAGGAAGGATCGGGTCCTTCCAGGGCCCCTCTAGATTTCCCAAGGGGCGGAGTCTACAGAAGTGAGCAGATAAGGCCCAAGTGCAGCTGTTGAGGCTCAGCAGCAGCATAGCAGGCAGAGTGTAGAAGGACAGATTAGAAGTTGCAAGAACCTCAGATGGGGTGGTTGTCTCAGGCTCAAGTCTCAGCATTGTTGGGATTGTTGCTAAAGTCCCAGCATTAAAAGAAATCCCATTGTGTCTAAACTCAGGTGTAATTCAATTTTCTAGCCCCTTCTACTTGAAGTTCTCAAGGCCAATTATCACTGATAACCACCAGCAGACAGATGGATCTGTCATTGTGGGCCAAAGCCCCCAAGAATGAATCTAGATATGTGTGTTTGCTCTAACCTGGCCCACTCTTTTATTTTTGTTCCTCAAATTTCTTAAGCTTTCCTAGTATCTTTGGAAAAAGTTTGTTTCATATTTTTCTGGGAGCAGACTCCTGCAATTGGAAATAAGTCATGCTGTGTTGTCCTGTAGGTACTTGCAAGTAGAAGTGTTTAAAAGTTCTCGGAGAGTCTGGTGAATGTCATCACAGACACCTCCTGCATCATCTCATGATTACCAAGGTCTGCTTGGTGCCTCTGCAAATGATATCACTGAGACACACTTGAAAGAAGGCGCAGAAAGTTTTTAGTCAGAAAGAGGTAATGACTTAATCTGCACTGCAAAGCACTGCATTGTCAAAATATGGCATACACCATAATACTCTAGCTCAAAAAAGGACCCCTGTCTCACATTAAGAATTCAGACTATAGTGTCATATTAAGTGAAGTTAAACATCTGTCTGTTTGCTGGGAGAATAATTTCCCTGAGCATAATGTGCCTTTACAATTGAGTAGGAATATTTGCACAGCACTAATATAGTCTGCAAAGAGACCACAAGGTCATGTCTACACCAAGGAGAACATATGCTCTGTTTACAAATCTCAGGTAGGTGAACCTCTATCAGATTTCATGAGACCCTCACATTTACCATTCTACAGAAATTTGGGCTGCTGCTTCTAGTCTTTCATCACCACATAGATAAAGGTGGCTTAGGAAGTCAAAAGGAAGTCTTTGCTTTATTTTTTGCCATATGACAGTGCATCCGAAAATCAAGATTTTGCGCTGTAAAAAGTGCCCAATGGCCTCTGTGGACCGAGGCGGATTCAACATACAGAAATTTATAAATAATTACATTCTAAGGATCATGTAGAAAAAGATCTGTCTTATTTGAAAAAAAGGGAAGCATTCATCATTATTGTTTTACTCCAGTTTTTTCCTTCTGCTTATCAACCTTTTGTTTTTTAATTAAGATATCTGAATTGTTCTCACTGACAGAAATGTGTGAGTGTGTGTGTGTGTGTGTGTGTGTGCGTGTGTGTGTGTGCGTGCACACACACACCTATGAGAACAAGAGGAAGTTAGCAAGAAGAGAAAGATCTATCAGTGGGGTGTGGTGGCATTTACTCAGCATTTGTGGTCAAATTCCTTATTTATTCATCAAACAATTGCTATTCCATTATCACACTTTTAGCTACAAAGAATACTAGGACATAAAAATGTGGTGTCTGCCACTATTATAAGAGACATTATAAGAAGTGGCAAAAGAGAGACATTGGATATGATAGAATTTCGGAGACAGAAGAGAGTATGTACCACTTCATGAGGCAGAAAGGGACATTTAGGGAATTCTCAAAAGAAGATACTTGAGTCCAGCCTTGAAGAATGAGTAGGATTTTAATGAGTAGCCATATCAGGCAAAACGCATGGTACGATGAAGAGAAGAAAGACCCAGGACACACAGGGAATGACAATGTTCTTGTTCATTGGAGGTTGAAGTGCATGAATAAGCCCCAAAGACAAGTTGCAGCTGGACAGTGGAGGGTCTTGAAAGCTACACAAAAGGAGGCCTCAATGTACTCGTAGCAACAAGGAGCCACCAAAAATTCTCGATACCCAGAGATGCTACAAGTATATCTGATCAGCAGGTAGAAGTAGCTACATCCAAGGCAGAGAAAGAGAAGCAGGAAAAAACTGAAAGTTTAAATAAAGACCTCTTAGTGAGTGATTATTTTAGATTAGCCAGGAGGTTAAAAAGATGTATAAAAGGAGTGGAAGGAGAGAAACATAGGAGGGACTTCATTCTTCTTCTTCTTCTTTTTTTTTTTTTTCATAAATGGCAGAATTAATTTTTTTCATGAATCCTAGGTTTTCCCACCTACTGTTTTCGAGTCCTTTCATTTGCTGTTAAGAATGGGTGGCCTGAACCTTGGGGTCTTTGTCAGCTGGCCTTGAGGTCAGTGTTGGTGGAAAGTTAGCTCTTCTTACCACATGCTCTTTCTTTTCTTACTCCTTTCTACTTGGTTGGTTTGTTTTTTACTTTTTCTGTCTTCTTTGGGGGATCATTTGGATACAGTCCTGAATTTCCGATCTAGCACGAGTTTCAAGTATTCTGCCACCCCTCCTAAGAGAGCATTTGCTTGTGTCTGGTCATAAGTGCCGACGTGGCTCAGACAGTATGGCTGCGATACCTGTAATACCTGTTATCAGGAGCAGAGGAGGTGGACTGAAAAGGGAGTGAGAGAGGGAAACACAGATGATCTAAGAAGGAAACAGAGTGGGAAGGAAGCCTAAACGACAGGTGAAAAGATGTAGAAAACCAATTTAGCAGGCCTCAAAAATTTGCAGAAGGCTTGCTCCGCTTAAGTAGTGATTCTGATCCTTTGATGACAGCCCGAGGAAATGAGCTTGCTAATCCCTGTGTTAAATGGCAGAACTAATTGGTGTGGGGAAAGAATGAGCAGACTCAGCTTAGATGGGTTTAACTTGCACCTTCCTGAACGCCTGGGAACCCTCATGGCACAAGAGCCTCAGCCCTGCTGTATGTTTTGTTCTCAGCCAAGAATGAGTCCACATTTGCTCTAGCTGAATTCATATTAAATGACGGAACCAAATGTGTTCCATCGGATTCTGTTTTTCTTCAAAGAGAAAGGAAGGCCTGGTGTGTCTCAGCAGGGACACTCACGCCTTCCTTGATGAAGCCCCCGCTCCCCAGGGAGCTAATGCGCTGAGCCTCAGGACCTCCTCAGCACCTCGGACCTGCTGACACTTAAAATGCAGGCTCTTTTAAACATCAATCAGCAGCTGAATCTTCCTGTTATTTGCTTCCTCCTCTTTGGTTTTTCTTGAGATTGGAATAGATTCTATAGGCAATTAGGATGAAAACCAGCCAATTAACTAAATACCTATTAATTTCTCATGTCCAAAGGCAGGGATGAAAGGGAAGAATTCCCACTCTATACATTGAGATTCTTCATGTCTCCTGTTTGGTACTTGCTAAGTATGATCACAGTTTCTCTCCTTTCTTATAAGGGGAAGGCTTAGCACCTGTATTTATTCCTGGGTGTGCCCACATCATCCCCGTTGGCCCAGAAATTTGGAAAGTGGGTGCAAGGCCAACAATATTCCTTTATCATTCCCACACTGAAAACAGACATGATAAGAAAATTCATCTCAATTTAACAAAATATAATTCTTGGAAGTGTTAAAATTTGGCTCAAATAAGCAGTATTTTCTTTTTAATTTTTTTAACTGTGAAAGTTCTACCTCCCCATTGTAGAAAGCTTGGCACATGTAAACACACTTGCATATAGATTAATCTTCACCTATGATTTCACTATTCAGAGATAACTTCAATCACATTTTAGTTATTTTTTCCTTCCAATGTACTTGTTTTATATATTTGAAACAATTTTCTATATAAAAATTTGCTGTATAGTTAAAATTTATGTTAATGACTGTACAAATATTCTTTATATGGATGTACCTAATTTACTAAACCATTCTCCTATTATTGTTGCATATTTAGATGGTTTTCAATGCTTCATTATTGTAAATTATGTTCTGGCGAACATCTTTATGCACAAATCATTTTTTGTTTTTAAATGAAGTTTATGGTTTCTAAAAAAGAAATGATAAGTGTGGACTCTCTTCTGGCGAGGCGGGGGTAGGGAGACTACTACAGAGATAAGCCTTCGATGCGTGTGGTCTGTTTGCTGGCAGTGCCTGCTGGAGGCCACATGCTGGTTAAAAAACCTCATGGCCCAATATCTGATGCGCAGATTCTCAAACCCAGAAACAAGATATTCTAGGTATATCCACAGATGGTAAGGCCCTTGGGGCTAATTGCTGTTCATTCAAATAGCACAGGACAATGAATAAGCCATCAAGACAATTTATAACGGGGAAATTGGGAAATTTCTCCCAACCATAAGCAGAGCAATTCCTGTCAACCATTTAAAACTACTTTTTTTTTCTTCCTTGAGATTAGAACGCTTGAGAACGTTTATCCAAGCGTTGCTTGGTGGACTAGGAATTAAAACAAAAGAACATAGATACAATTGAGGGTTAGGGTGAATCCTGGGGAACTATTACAACTCCCACTAAGAAACACTTTTCTGTGCCTCTCTCATGAGGCAGGGCCAGAAGCAAAAGGTGGATGTTTGTTTATCCGTTTTATTCTTTCTTATTAGCCCCTTAGTTCACATGTTATTCTTAGATCTGTCATTAGTCAGGTCACACTGCTGACCCTGTGAATCTGGGGGATCTACTTTCCCTGTATATGTTAATTTTATCATCTGATTTTGATGCAACACAGGGCGAATACCACCCCCCTAGCCCGGTAAGGATTCAAATCCTGAGCCCAGAGAGTTGATGACAGTCCTGATTCCGTGCAGGAAACAATTCAGGCACACGCCAGAGCTAGAGTCAAAAGGAGAGTTTATTTGAGAAGAAATAACGCTCCATAGAAAGAGATGTAATCTCCTCTCAAAGACAAAATAAGAGAGACCAAGGGAAAGTTTATCAGAGGAGTAACACTCCATAGACAGAGAGTGGTCTCCTCTCAGAGGCAGAGAATGGAGGAGACTTAGATCCCGAGTGTTCAAAGAATTCAGTTTAAATCTATTTTCCTTTCTGAGGATGAGTGTGCAGTGATAAAGGCACAGGGAAGTTGTTTTCGGTCATCTCAGCGGGAACCTTCCTGTCTGGTTGTATGCTGATCAGCCAGGTTCTCGTGTCAGGCAGCACGTAGCAGGCTCTGAATACAGCCTGATTAAATATTTAATTCTCATACCTCTTCCCTATTTCAGTTTGTTTCCATTATTATGGTTTATGAGCAACCTGCCTTAGTACCACCTGGGCTGCTTATTAATGATGCAAATCCCTGGATCCCACAGTAGATTAATTTAATCAGAATCTCTGGTTCCCTAATCAGCTCTTTTGTGACGCTCCCCATTTGATTGTTGTGTATTCCTAAAGATCAAGAATCAAGGTGAATAAGATCCCATGGTGTTTAAGTGGTGCCGGTTCTGGTGCTAGACTTTCTAGTTTTGAATCTTGGCCCGACTACTTACTATCTGTGGAACTTAATCTCCCTCTGCCTCAGTGGCCTCACCTGTTAAATGGGGATAATAGTTGCATCCACATGATGATAACAGAGGGAGGAGGCAAGAGAACCAAGATGTTAAATCAAGCTATATTCAGAGACTGCAATATGCCGATCAGCCCTGCAGCCAGACCACAAGGAAATCTGCAGAACAAAGGAAGATTTCTGCGGGGATTGCTAACAACCCATTTCCCAACACCGTGAAGGGAAAACAGGAAAAACAGTCTTTAAGTGACACCCACACAAAATAAAATCGTTCATTTCCCATGGCTAAAACCGTGGGAACCTATGGATTAAAGGCTGGGAACTGCCAGCGGGCCTCTCACGCTACGTGTTCTTACCTTTTTAGGCTACATATTCTTATTCTTCCTCGCCGTATGTCCGTATCGAAGGAAATGGGTAAACAATGTCTGTAAACTGTAACTCACAGGAACTAAGAATGACATAGAAACTGAATTCCCCGGACACGCTCAGTGTCCCCTCTCAGTGGCTCTCTCTCGGTCCCTCTCGATGCCTTCGCTCTGTCTCTCTCACTGTCCTTGTCTCTCTCTAGCGTCTCTGTCTCTCAGGCTCTCTCACTCTCTGCCTCTGAGAGGAGACCACGCTCTATCTATGGAGCGTTACTCCTTCTCTGATAAACTTCCCTTTGACTCTAACTTTGGTGTGTATTTGAATTGTTTCTACACTCCACCAAGATCCCCCTCCTCTCAGTGCAGGGCCTGAGTTTCCCTGCTTGGGGGAATTAGCTCTGTCCTGCATCAATAGGACCATTGTGAGGATTAAATGAATTAATACATATGTAACACTAGAACAGGGCCTAGAATGGACTTAGCACTTAATAAAGTTTTATTATTCAACCATGGCATTTGGCCAACTCTCCATTTATAGCTCCCTACAAAGACTGTTGACACTCTATCTTTCCCTGTCTCCCTTTCTTTTCAAACATTAATCTACTCCCCATTTCTTCACCGAACTGATATGAACTGAGTGTCTCCTGTGCTCATAGCTTCTCTTTATGCCCCCAAATTAATGCTTCATTAAGACTCCATCCATGTATGTTTATAGTGATCAGTAATCCATCACCTCTGATTGCTTCCAGACTTGTGTTTTGCGATTTGCTTTCCAGGAGATCAAAGAGATATGTAAAGAGTTGCCCCATTCTGAGAGAGGAGCGCATACATTCTCATGTTTTGTGACTCAAACTCTTGCACAAGGGTTTTGTTTTGTTAAACCACCACATTGTTAATGAAATCCTGTGCTGCTACATCAGGGAGTAGTGGAACTGCAAGTTTCGAGAACATGCTCTATAAACCTTAAAGTGTTGCAAAAGTGAGGGCTTTGCTGATTTTCATGATTTCCCAATATATAGACAAAGACAGAAAGGCGAGAGGGGGCAGCCTTATGATGAACTGTGAGCTGAGGCTCAGACCACTTACAAAAGCAATTTAGAAGGATGTATTCACTGCTGATTAAATTTCTGAGCAGGCCTTGCTGACTGTCCTAGGCATCTGGGCCTTTAAAACTCAAATTCTCTTTTAATCTCTTGTCCCCATGAACTGGTGTTTCCTCAGGGCAATTTGAGTTCTTCTCTGCAAAGACCAAGGAGCCGCCAACTATAATGAGGATACTTTAGAATCTCTCTGTTTCAAACAGGAGATGTCGAGCTTTCATGTCCCAGGCCGTTGATTTGAGAGAGTCTTCTAAGCTGGATCAGTCTCTAAAAGAGAGCTTTACTTAGATCGGCACGAACTTCTTTTGCTGCATGGCCCACGGATCTCCTGGGGAGGCTGCAAGTTGGAGTATGATTTGTCAAGCACCATACTTTTTCCTTAGGAAACCACTATAAAGGAAAAGGCAAACATCCATGCTGTCTGAGCAAGCATTGTATTTAGTACATGAACTTGAGTTGTCCTGCTAGGAGAGTAAAATTGAACTGAAATGCAAAGTCCCAACTGACCAAGAGCGTACTGGTCATTTGTAAAAGTGAATAATTAAGAACATGTAAAAGTTTCGTTTATCTTTGAACCTTTGTACAGCGCAGCAGGGAAATGAGAAATGCCTTTAAAAATGGAAAGTAAGTACCAGCATAGGTAGCATTCTTTTATGCTTTAAAACCATATTGACCAATGTCAGGGTCTCCTGTGATGGTTCTATTTTACTTCTTTTTCCAATCTGATCATTCGATGCAGCCTTCAATCTACCTTTCATGATTTGCACAAGGATGGATCAAATATCTGCCCCAGGGCTATATTTTTGAAAGCTCAGAGCATACCATGCTCATGGACACAGAAATGAATAAAATGCTTCTCTGTCTCCTTACTGTCTGACTCACAAAATTCCTTTATTCCCTTTCCTACTGGTCATTGCAGATCCCCTCACTCAACTACTTTCTTCCTTTGATTTGCCTCTCCAATTATTCTTTTTTCTTTATTCTATTTGATAAACCAACTTTAGATTTTTGTGTTGGTAAAATTCCTTTATTCCCTTTCCTAGTGGTCATTGCAGATCCCCTCACTCATCTACTTTCTTCCTTTGATTTGCCTCTCCAATTATTCTTTTTTCTTTATTCTATTTGATAAACCAACTTT
>NW_011888885.1:3954404-3956149 GCF_000151845.1 Pteropus vampyrus
TGGTCATTGCAGATCCCCTCACTCATCTACTTTCTTCCTTTGATTTGCCTCTCCAATTATTCTTTTTTCTTTATTCTATTTGATAAACCAACTTTAGATTTTTGTGTTGGTAAGAATGATTTGCCTCTCCAATTATTCTTTTTTCTTTATTCTATTTGATAAACCAACTTTAGATTTTTGTGTTGGTAAGAACCCTACTGCAGCTGGTGTTCATACTTCAAAACCTGGATAAATAATACCATGTCCCTGGGATCAGGGCTTATCTCCCACTTCATCTGGGGATAGTCATAAGACATTAAATAAACATCCTGAGTAAATGTCAATTTATGCTTAATAAAATGACAGTCCTCCCCACTTTGCCTTTTCCCCCACTGGTATATATCCCTTTTTTAAATTTCTTTTTTTTTTTTTTCATTCAAACAACATTGACTATGAGTTTACTATATACTAGGCACTGTGCTTAACAGTGTTGATTGAGAGACAGAAGTCTGTTTTCAAAAAAAGTTCATTATAGCTAGGGACAATGTACAGAATAACAAGATGTGAATGTACAGAATAACAAGATGTGAGTGTTGAAATAGAGGGGTGCCCAAGGTGCCTGGGTTGGGGTGGAGAGGGGGAACATGTGGCTCCATCAGAAAGAGTGGAGAGTAGAGGGAATGGCAGATGAGAAAAGCGTCTTAGAGGGGTCTCTTGACATGCCTTTTGAAAGGTGAGCATGTGCTTTCTGCCTGGGCATTCTAGGCAGTGAAAGGCATGTTATTGGAACTGCAAGGAGTTTCCTAGGGTTGGACCTATGTTCGGGCACTAGGTAGTGAGGAGTGTCAAAATATCACTAAATCCATTTCACTGTCAGTGTCTTTTCAAATACAAACGCTTTTCTTTAAAGGCCCCTTAGAGAGATTTAATCTTGATCAATCACTTCATGAATCATCTTTTATAGGCCCAGACCCTGTAATCAGGTGCTATATTCAAGTTCTTGATCTTGAGGTGCTCGCTTCTACTTAGGAAATGATACTAATGCATTTGCAAAGCACTGAGCAATGTAGCTATGCATAATTAAGTATGAAATGGTCTGACATCTAACCAGCTCTCTAGAAATAGTAGAGGATGGCTTAATGGAGGGATTGGAATTTAAATTAGGAATGGTAGGATGTGTAGGATTTGTCTTGTTTCATGAGAGAAAGCAAGAATAAAAATGTGGAATCTAAAAATTCAAACTCATAAAAGTGGAGAGTAGAGTGGTAGTTGCCACAGGCTAGAGAGTAGGAGAGAGGGCACATGTCAGTCGGAGGGTCCACACTTTCAGGTATAAGATGAATAAGTCCTGGGGGTCTAATAAGCAGCATGGTGATTATAGTTAATAATATTGTATTATATACTTGAAGTTTGCTAAGAAAGTAGATCTTAAATATTCTCACCACAAAACAAGATGACGATGGATATGTTAAGTAACTTGGTTGTAGTAATCAATTTACAATATATGTGTGTATACCAAATCAATCTGTTGCATTCCTTAAAAAATCATGTCATACAACCTAAATATATACAATTTTTATTTGGCAATTATACCTCAGTGAAGCTGGCATGGCAGAGGGGAGAACACACAAGTAGGAATGAACGCACTGATTTGTTCAGGGTATGGAAATGAAACAGAATGATGTGTATTCATTCATTCCACAGATTGTATTGAAGGACTGTAATATGGCAAACACTGGGGAGAAAATGGTATGCAAAGCATGTAG
>NW_011888885.1:3956199-3974169 GCF_000151845.1 Pteropus vampyrus
CTGGGGGTCTAATAAGCAGCATGGTGATTATAGTTAATAATATTGTATTATATACTTGAAGTTTGCTAAGAAAGTAGATCTTAAATATTCTCACCACAAAACAAGATGACGATGGATATGTTAAGTAACTTGGTTGTAGTAATCAATTTACAATATATGTGTGTATACCAAATCAATCTGTTGCATTCCTTAAAAAATCATGTCATACAACCTAAATATATACAATTTTTATTTGGCAATTATACCTCAGTGAAGCTGGCATGGCAGAGGGGAGAACACACAAGTAGGAATGAACGCACTGATTTGTTCAGGGTATGGAAATGAAACAGAATGATGTGTATTCATTCATTCCACAGATTGTATTGAAGGACTGTAATATGGCAAACACTGGGGAGAAAATGGTATGCAAAGCATGTAGTGCGGTCCAGCTTTCTCTCATGCATCCATCCACTTATCCATCTACCCATTTGATAAATAGTTGTTGAGTGCCTACTCTGTGCCAAGCACTGCAATGGGAAGCATGGATATAATGGTGGCATCGAATCCAAACTCTAGGTCTACAAGGGAACACAGGTCTAGAGTCACGTAATCCTGACCCTTGCCATCCACTAAATTCTGTTGTGGACCACAGTTCTAACCCAACTTCCAGTCCTGACTTTTCCCTGTCTACCAAACTCTCTTGTCATTTGTGATGTTGAACTGGAGCTGGGGAACTTACCTAAAGAATTGTTGCAAAAATGAAGCTACATGGCAGTGGGAACCTGGATTAGTTTAGTGATCACTAGGTGGGACATGAGCATTCGTAAGCAAAGAGCTCACCCAAATTTGATTGTTGATAAGATTTTGAGGATGATAGACATCTACATGTAGTAAGATACCTGCATCTTTTCTCACCTGCTAATAAGAAGCATGTTGATGCAAAAGTCAAATAGAAAAATCAAGAGAAGTTTAATGTCTTGGAGAAGTCACTATATCATAGAAAATAAATATAGCATCTCAACAGAAAATACACTGCAGACTT
Source organism: Pteropus vampyrus (assembly GCF_000151845.1). Classification (NCBI taxonomy): domain Eukaryota; kingdom Metazoa; phylum Chordata; class Mammalia; order Chiroptera; family Pteropodidae; genus Pteropus; species Pteropus vampyrus. The sequence continues at coordinate 3,957,221 of NW_011888885.1, forward strand.
ATTGGATAATCCATCCCAGTACAAAATCAAGAAAAGACCAACAGATCATTTGTGTGTTTTTGTTTTCTGTTTAGTGACTGATTCTGTTGTGTTTGGGCCCCGAGTTTCAGTGATGGCATGACGATTCTTTCTCCTAATGTATCATGAAGATAACTGAGCCCTGTTACTTTTGCAAATGATAAAGAAAATGCCCTAAATGCCTGTCAAACTCAAAACAGACTGGAACAGCTGGAGGTTTCTGTTGGATTATACAAATGTGAACACAGTGAGAAGTTACAAAAGACTGAGATACCCACCACTGGGATGGCCTGTGAGGCTAGGCTCAGCTGATCTCCTTACACATCTGGGTATCAGGGCTTTCATCATTTGCCTACTTTTGACATTTATATAAGGGGATAATTTGGGACACACATACAGAGAAAGCGGTAATTAGGAGGAGACGGGGAGAGGGAGGTGTTCCCATCCTCCAATAGCTAAAGGACAGTGTATTTTGGGATACCCAGATGTTTTGCAGGAATTTAAAATGTTTCACCCGATGTTTAAATTTGTAGGAAATCGTTGCCTGATGCTGCGTTGGTGAATTTTTTCGGAATTTCTAGAGGCTGAAGCAGATCACCTACTTTCATTGATGTTATGCTTTTTACCTGCTGTTTAATTCTTGTTCCCCAACCAGTTTCATCATTACTGACATGTGCTTGTTGAAGCCAAGAGGATGCAGCTTTAGTATAAACTTCGAGCCGGTCATGTGGTTATCCAGAGACATCATCCTGGTCATTTTTTTTTTTTTTGAAGTTGAGTAGGTGAAAATAATTAATGGGCTGGTTTATTGACACGCATTGAAACATTCTTCTCTTTGTGGTTTCAATTACCAGCTTCAATAGACTAATTTCAAATTTTATCTGAAGTACCAGTAATTACGTGGGGCAAGAAAGATGTCTTCTGAAATGCAATTGGATAATACCTACCACTATTGTTAGGCTAAATCTTAAACATAAGACAGACACACAGAGCTTAATGCCTACATGAACCAGACTGTTTTCTGACTTTCTGTGTTCTCAAGAACGAGTCATCCTGATTCACTGGCAAGTAAATTCTGAGAAAGCAACATATTGAGGAGAAAATAAGGTTGGCAGCTTAGTTGATCTCAGTTCTATGCTGGATGTGAGGAATGGATGAGAGCAGAATGAGGAAGGGAGTTAGACCTGGCTTCAAATCACCAGCTCAGATATGTACTAGTTAAATGTCCTTGGTTAAGTTACTCAACTCTCTGAGTTTCAGTTTCTCCTCTATAAAATGAGACTAATAAAACTCATTATTGAGGACTACAACTATGAATAATTTGATGCATAGCTAGCCTCTTTCCAGTGTACCACCAGTGGCATAATCCATGACTCAGTCAGTAAATGGAACTGGCTGTGATAACTGTTGCTATTTTTGTCCTTTTAATTTTCACTGTCACTTAGATGGACACAAGTATCCAGTGAAGTGTATTTTCTTATGATCTTGATTTTACAAATGAGGAGACTGAAGCTCAAGAGAAAATGTGTGAGGCTCAAGTCAGTGCACCAGGGTAGAAAGGAAATTATATAATACAAGAGTTAAAACCGAGGATCATACAAGAGTTAAAACCGAGGATCCGGACCAGACAGCTTGAGTCTTGAATCCTGATTTCACCAATTGCCAGTTGTTTTTTGTTTGTTTGTTTAAATCTTGGGCAAGTTATTTAAAACCTCTATGCCTCAGATTCCTAGAAATCCTGTAAGAATCAGGATAATAATAAGGTCTACCTCCTGGATGATCAAATGAGCTAATGAATGGAAACTATCTAGGGTAGTGATTAACACGTGGTAAGCACTCAATAAATATGATGATTATTAGGAGAACCAGGACTGTTCTACTGGCCCTAAATGCTGTGCTGTTTCTGTCACACTGCTGTCTTCCAGGGGGTCAACTTTGGAGCTTCTCCGAGTGTGCTTTTTATACTTTTAGTGTTTTTTGAGGCAAGGGCATGCACTGAAGATATGAAGATGGGCCAGACAACCTCTAATGCTCCAGTGTCCCCAAAATACCGCCTCTGTTCTAAAGTCCTAAAGTCACTAATCCTAGCAGGTTTCCTCAGAGCTCAGGCATGTATGGTTTCTTAGCTGCAGCAGAGAAAGAGAGAAGGCTTTTTGATCAAGAAGCTTGATCTTATAAATTAGCATCTGTCACTATACTCAAAATAATATGGCACTGACATAGGAATACATATATATAGATACTTAATATGTGATAAAAGTAATATTCGACTTGATGAGGAAAGATGGTTTATTTAATAAATAATGCTGGCATTATTCATTTTTTATCTGGGAAAAATCTTGGACCCTTGCATCATACCATATACAAACTATCTCTGATAGATTTTAAAATCAAGTGATAAAAGGTATAACAACAAAAACATTTTTAAAACATTTAGGAAAATATTTATATAATTTATAGTTGGAGATGCAATATTAAATAATAGAGGAAACCCAGAAACTTTATAAAGGAAAAGATCAATAAATCTAACTATACAACATTTAAAAATCCCTCTATAGCATAATATCAAAAATAAGATTAAAAGCTAGATAATCGGCTAAGAGAATGTTTATATCACAGGACGAAGGGTTAATATTTCTACAGTTTAAGTGACAGATAAAGTTTATATGAAAAACACTAAATAACCCAGAGAAAAATACGTGAAGAAATATGATCAGAAGAGAAATGCAAATGGCTAATGAGCATATGAAAAGATACTCAACTTCGGTGGTAGTTTGAAAATGCAAATTAAATCAATGAAATTCTATTTTTCCTGGTAGACTGCCACAAATAAATAAATAACATCCAGTGCTATGGAGATTATGGGGAAATGGACATATCACACAGAGCTAGCCGATAGGAGTGTAAATATTCATAGATACTGCTGATATCTTTCAAAGTAATCTGTCAGTGCGTAGTGAAATAAAGCACGTGCGTTCCTGGACTGAACAATACTACCTTGCGGAATCTTTCCCCCGAAAAGAAAACAACAAGAAAAAAAAAGTATATTTGAGGTTATTTATTTCAGCATTGATTTTCATGGTAAAATAAGATTGAAATAACCTTAATGTTTTTCATGTAAGGAATGATTGAGAAAAGTCAGGTGCCTTAAACTGTGGTAGCTCTGCAGCCTAACACATGAATGAGTAGCTAGCTCTCTGAAGGACTGACATGGAAGACATTCCTGGCATGTTGTTAATTGAAACAAAATATTTTTAAGTAGAACCTCTCTAAGTATATGTATATATATTTGGGTATGTTTGAGTGAAAGATGTTGAATGATGCCTAATAAACTGTTCACACTGATTACCTCAGGGGTATCACTGGGAGGAGAGAGAGAGATGATTACCTCCTGCTCTGTACACTTGTGTTTTGTTTGACACGTTACCACACGTGCATTGCTTTGTTTTAAAGAAAGGGACTGACCTCAAATTCCGGTCCTTTATTTACTGGCCGGGTGACCTTGGGAAGTTACATAACCTCTTTACATCTTATTTTTCTCATCTATAAAATAATGGTACTATTACCTCACAAAGTCGTGGGGAGGATTCAGCAACATATGATGTGTCGAGTTCCTAGCACAGGGCTTATTGAATAGTGGGTGATCAGCAAATGAACACTCCCGTTTCCTTCCTTCACCATCATCTGATATGTCTTCAGGGATGCAGACCAGTCACCACATTGAAGCCAAGCAAAACAGGAGTATGACGCTGCCATACAAACATATAACTCAGCAACTTCCAAAAGCTAAATTAAGATGATTTTCTTGGGAGTTAAAACCATTGTGATTGACCCATATTGCCACTCCCTCCCTCCATTCATCCAGATATCTAGAGTTAGGAATCCAAGAAATAATTGCATATGGCTCATTAAAAGTATGAAATTAAGCGACCAGTCCTATGACCAAGGACCAGTTGGGTCGTGTGGACATCTGACAGCTGCCTCTCCTCTCCCTCCTGCCTGGGTCCTTCACCCTTGACGTCCCTGGCCTGCTGCAGTGGTGGAATCTCAGTGTTGGTGGCCATACCCTTCTCTGGCATCTCCTCACTCGACCCCCTCTCCAACACTCATTGAATACCTATTTTAGACAACATTATGCTAGAGCTTTTTTCAACATGTTCTCACTTAATCTTCCCCAAAACTCTGTGAAGTAATGATCATCCCCATTTTACAGATGCAGAAAATAAGGCTATGGAAGTTTAGCCACCTTTTCAAGGTTCTAGGGTGAGGATACATATTAATGCATGATTTTCTCCTACTCAGTAATAACTCTCCAAGTTGGAGATGTCAGAAGATCCGGGGGCTTAAATTCTCCCTACATAATAGTTATTCAAATCCCAGTGATAGTTGGTATCAGGTGCTAGAAACAGCATGTCTGTCCATGTGAGAAAGAACTTTAGTCTTTCAAGTAGCTATAGTACTTTCCTGGCTTGCAACCTGTAGCTATATTTTCAGACCAAACTCAAGTGTCTCCTTTTCTAGGAAGGCTTTACCCCAGTACTTGAGAAAAGGATCAGAGTCTGTTTATTCCCGCCTCTGTATTTAAGCTTTAACATGCACACACCTTGAGTATAACACTTGCCATGTTTTGTTTTAACTATTTGTTAACTTGCAGATTGGGGCGTCCTTAAGAGTGGGGGCATTTTTTATGTGTTTCATTTGAGATGTTCTTTTAATTTTTTAGGCGAATGTACAAATTCATGATGATTTGTTAAATAGGATATCTGCAAGCCCCGAAATGTCCCCAAGTGAGAGAATGGGGAGCCCTAGTTAGAGGCCCAGCAATGGAAGAAGAAGCCAGCAGCAAAAGAGTTATTCCAAGCCACTTCCCCCTGTGAAATAAATCTGAAATCATCAAGGGGTCAAAAGCCTGCAGCAGCGGGTATTTTAAGCATGCTCATTAATAATAGCTCAAAGTGAGGATTTATTACAGTTGAGAAAAAAGGAAAGAGACAGTAAATCAGCATTGCTGAGGGAAAGAGCAAGAGAAAGATGTGAGTTCTTATTTAAAATGTATTCATATGCTTTATAGCCCTAAAGTAGAGATGGCTGTATTGAAGTGGAAGGCTTTATTTGTAGGACTGAATTCACTGAAGATATGTTTTATGCCAGTATTCATTTTCCCAACTTTCATTTGCTTTCCTTTGGTCAAAAAAGTTGAGGACTTAGTTTATTGCTTAAAAGCAAGAATAGATTGCCTTAGCTGTCTCTTCGTGAAAATATTCCTTGCTCTAAATGATGGCTTCTAAGGAAAGCACTAGTTGGATCCTAAGAAAATGCTATTTTATTGGCACATATGTTGAAGAGAATAGTTTTTAAAACATTCAATTAGTTCTGCCTTTGAGATAGAATTTAAACAAACCCAAAGCAATAGGATTAAATTCGTGTAAAAATCCAACTGTTGCTTGGGAATCAATTCTTTTCCCACTCAGACTACGCCAAGGATGATCAAGCTTGCTCTTGGCCGTATTCCAGCCAAGACAGATACATGCTTTTAACTCATAAATCAGACCGTAGTACTCCCTTGCCTAAAACTCTCAGTGGTTTTTTAATACGTTAGAGTAAAATGCCAACTCCTTACTATTGTCTGCAGACCCCCGAACCATCTGGCCTCGATTGACCTGACTAACCTCATCTCGTCTCACTTTTCTTCTCATCTGGTTCATCAGGTTCAAGTAAACTGGCTGCTTCTTTGTTCCTTGAACATATCAGGCTCTTCTCTGCCAAGATCTGCTCCTCGACTCTGCCTTGGACACCCCTTCCTCTGCCACTGTTCAGGAGTGACTCCTCTCAGTCCTTCCGGGATCTACTAGTTGTCACTTACGGAGAAATTACCCCTGACCATTCTACCTGGTTATCTCCCCTTCCATGCTTTATTCTGTAATTTATTATCATCTTGTCTATATAGCACGCTTACCAAAAGTTCTAATTATATAGATATACATATATAAACTTGGGGATGAATGAAACCTCCCATATTCCTCGCTAGACTGCAAGATCCACGAGAGCAGCAACCATATGTGCTTCATTCATTGCTAAGTACCCAAAGCTGATGACAGTGCCTGGCCCATAGTAGGTCCTCAGTAAATATTTGCTGTGTGAATTCTCAGTGTCAGGCCTAATGCCGGACATGTAATAGGCTATCAGTAAACACTTTTTAATTGAGTTTGTCTTGTTCCTATAGAATTTTTATAAGCTGCATAGATTTATATAAGCTACATAAATTAATTCCAAGTGCTGAACTCCCCCGTCCACAATAGCATGGTCTCAGCTGAGACGACAAATGACAATTCGGGACAAACGAGTGAGGAGAATGCCTAAAAGCTCAAACTGACTTTGGAGCATCTTCTCTAGGATAAAAATGTCAATGAGGCAAGTTTTAGCTCTCAGTGTCAGACTTGATCCGTCTGGTTCCTTGCTCTCTTTACCTATTTCTTGTTTTGGTGAGACTTTTTTTGTTTTTGTCTGGGAGTTACCATGTTGTGTTAATAAACTGAACTTGAACTTTTTTGGTTTCACTGGGTTTGAACAAGCCACTGTGATAGGTTTTCCAAGGCTCACATTTTAAGCAGCGAAAATCACAGTCAGTGGGCCTCTTTCATAGTTCACCGGACCCCAAGCCAAGAGACCATTTGGGATTTGTAGCTTAAGGTAACATCAAAAACATTGTCATGGAAAATGTTTTGGCGAGATAACACATAGCAGTGATTCAGCCATTAAGTTCCACGGTTTAGGCTCTGTGAAAATTAATTTGCAAAAAAATCCAGGTCTGTTGTGTGTTCTGGTTTATATGTAAACTAGAAGATTGTGTGAAAAGGATGCCAGGGATGATACCATTTAAACATTTTCAGACCAGTTGTCCATGAATTAGAGTGATTCTCACTCAATTTTACTTCATTTACATTTACTTTTTTTCTCAACAATTAGTTGTATTGGTCAAGATAGAAAAAGACACAGTATTAGCTAATAAGCCATAATATATGTTGCTTTAAAAAGGTGACAGAAAGTTTGAAAAGTCGATTTATTGGGACAGCCCCAGAAACTAAGAGAAAAAAATAATTCTACAATAATTGTCTAAATTTGGTAATAGAAGCAGTGCCATAGCTTTCTGCAATGCCACCTCTATACCCAGGGGTGACGTGGGATCAATAATATGGAGGGGAGTTAAGTATCAGAATCCTGAGAATAACTGGGAGTTCTGCACAGTCCAGAGGGAGAGTTTCTTACTCTAAATCTTTCATAATTTACTGGACCCCGAACCTTGGTTCATTATGTCCAGCCTCGTTCTGCAGGTAAAACCTGTAGGTTCACTTTTATGCCCCAATAAGTGTGGGTACTCCATCCTCTCCTGTTTTCACAGCCTCCTTCCCAATGCATTTTCCTAAAACCTAGATTATACCACATTTGCAGACCTATTCCTGGTCCATTTGGCACCTGTGGTCCCTGTACTAGCTTTGACACCTTAATTATTGTCCCAACACATAACACTGATTCTAAGAGCATCGACTGCCTTCATTTGGGCTAGAACCTTGCCCAGTCCAGCCAGCCCCAGAACGTGACCCGTGGAGCAGCTCTTTGTGAGCAGTCGTCCCCATCAGGTCTCCTTGGGGACCTCTTCCTGCAGATGAGACACAAACACAGTCTCTCTTGCCTGAATTAAAGCCTTTTTTTCTCTCCAGCTGAAGTTGTATGGCTTTTTAAAAATCCTAACTTTATTTGGGATGATTGACATTTAAAGCAGTTTGATTTGAAACTTCGCACTTGAAATTTAATTTAACGGAAAATAGGCACTAATGTTATTTACTCTTGATTTACCAAAAGAAAAATGGTATCAAAAGTCTTACAGTGGTCATGGCTACGATTGACTCTGAAAGTCTACGGCTACTCTGAAAGTCTAGTCCACTGGTGTGTGGAGGCTGATGGGGAGGAGGAGATTGAGAGTAGTGGATGTGCAGTAGCACTAGGAATCTTGAGACCTGGGCCCTTGCTCTGTCCTTCCCTGTCTCTATCTGGCTGTGTGGCCTTGGGTTGAGGACTTTACCCTCTTCCTTTATGGCCTCAATTTCACGTATGCATTTAGATCAGATGATCTCTAAGGCGGCATCTACTTCTGAAAGACTGTTAATTTAAGAGTGATTTAAAATCAGCAATCCAGTGGTAAATAGACTTAGACACCCCCCTCGGGAGAGGAGCTAAAGAGGGACACAGCTGAGCAGGCGTGAGTATTTCTCAGTTATTCTTCAATTGCCTGAGCAGGTGGTTAGAACCAGGCACATAGGTCTTGATAGTAGGGGCATAAAACCTGGAAACTGTTTGTCATAAAGAGCGCCATGCCCAATAAAGCCAAGGCAGATGTTCGCATAAAGTTTTTGCTCTTTGTGTTTTAGTGGAGATGCTTTTGCGGTGTGAAGTTTATTAGTAAGGCACAGTGGTATCTGCCTACCCATGATGCTATATAACAGCAGTCTCGTAATCCGTTTATAGGGTTGGAATTATTTTTGTTAATGGTTTTCATGGGAGCAGATGAAGTTCAATGTATACCAGCTGTAACTACAGTTATCATGCAGCTGCCTTCAAGAGAAGGCCCCCCAGACATCATAGCTGTCCTGACTGTCAAATAGATTATTATCTTGCAGAGTATTAAAGGTAAAAGGAGACTGTTCATTTCCTATTGTGGCTATAACAGATATTCAAAACTTAGTGGCTTAAAACAACACAAATTTATTATCTTACATTTCTGAAGGTGAGAAGTCTGCAATGACTCTCATGGGGTTAAAATCAGTTTTCAGCTGGGCAGTGCTCCTTCTGGAGTCTCTTGGGGGAGAATCTGTCGCTTTGTCCATTCCAGCTTCTGGAGGCCACCTGCATTCCTTGGCTCCTGTCTCCTTCCTCCATCTTCAAAGCCAATATATTCTGTCCTCTCTGACCTCGCTCTTCATCCTTGAATTTTTTCCTGTCTCTCTGACCTTCCTATACCTTTCTCTTAAAAAAGACCCTTCTGGTTACACTGGGCTCATCTACTCATCCCAAGATCCCTAACTTAATAATTCCTGCAAAGTACCTTTTAGCATCAAGATAACATTCACAGGTTCTGGAGTTAGGATGTGGACATCTTCAAAGGGGGGCCATTATTCAGCCTACCGCAGGAACCATAGAGAGCAGCCCAGGCCTGAGACCAATAACTCATCTAAGGTCATAGCTAATCTGTGGCAATGCCATGACAATATCCCCAGCATCCTTACATTTGCCATGTTCGTGTGCGTCACTGACAAAGAGGGGTAGGAGCATATCCCGATGCAGGCTTTATTTTCATAATAAACTTGAAATGATTGAGGAATACATATAGGATTAAGTCAGTGATTTAAACAGAGCAGCTTAGAGGACGGAAGTTTATATTTTTTTAAATAAATTTTGAATGCGAAAGCTTTCTTAAATCTTATAATTTTTCTAAAGCGTGGTACCTTCTAAAGATGTTAAGTGACTTGCGGTGATAACGTAGCTTAAACAGTGATGGGAAATGAGAGTGCCAAGGAGGCACGCCTATATGTTCTCCTTTCTCCTTCCTTCTCATTCTTCCTCCCCCTCCTTCTCATTCTTCCTCTGTAACTCTGGCCATTGCTGCCATTTTGAAAATCAGTTATGCCGGAAAGCCAATTCAAACTCTTTAAAGGAAATAGAGCCACCAGAGGCTTACTTATTGTTACGGGTTAAATCAAATTAGGTATTTGCCTTATTTCACAGGGAAGCCCATATTATTTTGGCACTGAAGCGTTCTTATGAGAATCCAGGGATATTGTTTTCCATTCTTCTCCCCTTGCTGCCTAACGGTTGCCTATGACAAATAAAAGGGTCAGAGAATTTTGGAGTTGGATGGGACTAGACAGACCTTCCCACCTCATTTTTTTTCCCCTGAATTATGGGTCTCTCATATAGAATGTTTGGCAAGTGTTTGCCAGTCTCCTCTCTTGCCTCAGTTTTCTCCATCCATGACGTGGGCAGGAACAATAGCTGCTGTAAATGAAAGACTAAATTAAATCTGATTTCCTGAGAGGACAAGTATATTTGAGAGGGTTATGATTTGATTGTTAGGCTCATCTCCTCTAGGATTCACTCCCTGGATCCCCTTCTGCTGCTGCAGGGTTCAATGTCCTTCATCTAGAGTCTCATAACACATTCGACTTAACCTGACACGCCTCCCACCAGTGGGGTCATGGTTGTTATGTGTATCCACCTTCCTTGCAATTTAACCTAACCGAGGACTGGTCACTCAGTGGGAGCTCACTATACTGCTGATGGATGCTATGGATGGATGAGTGAATTACGGCCATTTAATCTCAGGGGCATGAGGAGGACACAAGGATCCAGGGCCTCAATGGAAATGCTGAGAGGGGCAGGTAAAGGCTGAAGATATAGTTTCTAATCTTCACTGATATAAAATTAGTAGGTTGGCTCCCCCTGCTCTGCTAACTTTCTTAAACAAAAGAAAGTAAGAATGGAAATTGCCATTGAGATTTATCTTAATAGATGTTTTATTGTGACACTGAAGATGAGTAGACAGTTTTCTTTTGGATATTTGCAGTCAGCACTCGATGATATACTTTTTTCTGCCTATCAAATGAACAAATTCTTCAGCTGCTGGTACATTAGGTTAATAACACAGTGTTAGACTCAACAAAGACAAAGTCAAGTTGCCAAGCTCCTGTCTCGCATTGATTGGGAGTGATAAAAACAATTCCTTCCCTCAGTTTGGTCTCGACAACCAAGAGAATCACACCTTGTACGTATCAAATGCCACTTTCTTGTGCATGGGACAAGATTGAGTCTTACATCATTCTTGCCAAATGGGAAAGCAGAGCATCAACTCACGAATTGCTAAATATTTGGTATCCTTCAGACATGTTGCAAAGGTGATAGAGTTGGACTAGGCCATCTTTCCACTAAGGCATTAATGCTAAAAGTATTTATTAAAGAGGCCATAAGATGAATGGATCTGAAACAAGAAAATCTGATCATAAAGATCATGAAGGTAGGACTCAGAAATCAACTAAGATTCAGGCCAGGAAAATACCATAGAACACCCGAAAATCTCTACGGGTGAGAAACATTGGATGACTCTTTGATTTTACCACTTTTGTACCATAGCTCTTTTTATGTTGTTTCCCCAACCTTCCACCCAGTCTGATTGTACAATTTCTTTTTGTTTCTAGTTCCTTCTTTCTGGGGATTGGTGAACTCAGCTTGGAATCTTTGCTCTGTGGGGAAACGGCAGTCACCAGTCAACATAGAAACCAGTCACATGATTTTCGACCCCTTTCTGACTCCTCTCCGCATCAATACTGGCGGTAGGAAGGTAAGCAGCCCTGTTGCTTCCGTCATGAAGTCGAAGGGAGTGGGAAGATGCTGATTCTAAAAGCCAAGCCATCTCTGTGATGAGTTTGTCTTCTCATCTAGGAATAAATACCACAGACCTCAGGCCTACTGCCAACAAATATAATTATGTCTGAATTGTGCTTTTTCTCCCTAGCTAGCCAAACCCTCATGTTTCTAATTACTCTTGTACCCCCTGGAGGTTGCCTGAGGTTCTACCCCTTGGTACCCCAAGAAGGTCAGAACACAGAGTTGTCTCCCCTGCAAATCATGCTGGGAAAATCCTCCTTCCCAGAAACCTTTTTTCCTTGGGCTTCTCTGAACCTGAACAAAGTGAAAATAAAATTCTTAACAAAAGTAAAATCAGATGTTCATCATCCTAGAAGGAAAAAACAAACAAAAATCACCCTAGATGATTTATAAGAATATCAATAATTAATCTTCCTAGGGGCATGTTGCTAGCTAAGAATCCTAGCTCCTGTACAGAAATGCTGAGCTGTGCTTTGTGATTCTCACACCAACATACCTCCTCCCCTTCCTCCTCCCCCTCCTCCAAGGAGCTCCTCCTCAATTTGTGGAAGGGCACGGTGCCCATGGGGTCTTCTCATTACTGGAATCGAACATTTCCCTTGCTGGTTCATTTCTATTTGGCAACCTTTTACTGTTGAGTAGATTGTTGAAGGTGGAAAAAAACACACACAGAGAAAATTATGTTTGAAGGTGATTTAGCTGTTGCGAACTCAAGAGGAATGGAAAATCATTTTGTGTAAGAAATTGGGGTTAAAATTTTGGACAACTTTTGTATTGCTGGTGGCTGATTCTCCAGGATTTGGATTCCTTGGGCTCTGCTCTCTCCTCCACTTATGCAAAATATAGATGGTAGCAGGATAAAATAACTATTCACCTTACTTACCACAGTTTGTAATGGATTTTTTCCCATTCTGATATATTAGCATGTATTTTTTCCTGTCACACAAAAAAATCTAATGACTCATCAAAGCGTGGTTAGAGACTTTGACTCAGGTCACAGGGCAGGTTATCAGAGGCCTTGCATATGATTGAGACTATTTAGCTATATAATATTTGTGTGCTGTTTTAAATATGTCTTGGGAGCATTTCTTCAGAAAGGTCCGGTGTATCTGATGTAGTTTATTACTCTGATTCCATAGAAATCTAACTTACCCTAATTGTCGTTCTATATGCGGTTTTATTTTTACAAACCCTCAAAAGGACTTGTTGTGGATTCTACATGTTTCTCTTTCTAAAAAGGGGAATTATTCAAATCAATTCATGAGAATGGATAGGTTCACTGACCATTATTTAAGAAGGGCAAGTTGCAGTTTTGACTAAATATTCAATTCTTTTTTTCTTGGAGAGGGTGATCAAGGGAATAATTGTTTTCTATGAGAAAGGAAAATCAATTTTAAAAAAGCCCAAAGCAGAAGGAGGATTGGTAACTGAGTTCCAGAAATTATCTCAAAGATGACCAGCAAGGCTAAGGCACAGAGACCGAAGAGGAGATGACGGGGACGTAGGAGTAGAGGAGGAAGACAGAGGCCAAATCCTGAGGTCATGTCATGGAACTGGGTCTTTTCCCTACGAGTTAAATAGCAAGCGTTTGAAGCATTTTTAGGTAAAGGGTATGTAGAGAGTGGGAAGGGAAAGGAAGCAAAGCTAACACAAATAATGGATATATAATTTTCACTTTTCATTCGACCATCTTACAGGAAAAACTTGATGTGACAGGGGGAAAAAAACTAATTGCAAGACAGCTTCTCCCTAAAATTTATTGGGAAAGAAGGAACTGGGAGATAGCCTGGTGTTAAAAATCACTCGGATGTATGTTTTGTTTTGATGGTTTTTGTTGTTGACAGATGATTTTTTTTAAATTTCCAGTTCAGTAAAGTACACCTGATCCAAATCAATTTTCAAAAGCATTGGAGTTTGGAATTTGGAAAATATTTACTTCTGATGATGTAAATATTTATATCTGGCACGATTTGTGTTGTCAGCTATTTGAAGAGCTGAGAACTGTTTCATGGTTTCTTTTTGCATTTGTGAAAGATGGAAAAGAAAATATAGATGATAGCAGGATAAAATAACTGGTATTGAACTGCCTAAGTTTGATAGGCAATAGCTAAATCATGCTGGCAATCTCTTTAAAGGTGGTTTTTAATGAATTGCAGATTTAGTTTGGAAGTGAGGATTCGAATCACTGTCCACATTTAGTTTTGCCTTGAAGGAATGTGTTTTCAACTCAAAGGGCTTAAAAAACACCCTGTAAGATGGGGAGGTTTGTAGAATTTGGGCAAGGTGTCACATTTTGAAGTCTGAGATTAGCTGGTTATTTGCATGTTAAATGCATCCCGGTCTTATGTTGCATTTTTATCCATGACCATTATCCCTGCCCATGTTGAAATGTTTCTTATTTACAAACCCATGAAGCAGCATTGCCACAGTCCTGACTTGTGTTACTGAGTTTATTTTAATGTGTTTGACCTGGCATAGGCTCAGTTGATGAACTAAGGGCTTTTCTTAGCATGAGTGAGGACTGAAATTCAACCTGAACATGAAAATACAAAGAATACTACTAGTTAGATGAGAATCAAAACATATCGTGTCTTGGATATAGTAGAGGATATTCATTTTACTTGAGCAATGAGATTTCTTTTACCTTTCAAGTTGCTTATTTTCGATGGTAGTTTTTAAGCAGTGTTTGTTTTTTTCTTAAAGGAGAGTGTTTTTTATTCAGTTATTCATATATGACACGTAGGACTCATATGGACAAAATCCAAAAACATAAAAAAAAAAGTACTTTTTAAACAACACTTGCTTAAGCTCGGGTTGCATGTAGATACAAGAATCTTATCATGGAACCAGGCTCCCACCCTTGACCCTATTATATTTAATTCCCAATAGTCTAAATAGTTGAGCAGGGGATAAAATCTTGGAGCTATTTAATCTATTTTAGATGAAACTACTAAATCAACTCAGGAATCAAACAGGGGCAGGTGGAGATAATTCTTCCTTCCTTGTCTCAGATCATTAAAAGTTTCTTTATACAAGAAATTGGATTATGATATAACTGGTGTTTTAAACTCAGTTTAATTCTGTTTGTTTTAAAGATAGAGACCCTTGTCCGTAATTGAACTTACACAGATTCACATATATTTTGACTTTCCTTCTTTTTTCTCATACCAAATGAGTGTACATAATGTGTTCATATGTTAATTTTCATGTGCTGTGCTCTTAATTAAGCTTCTTGGTAATATGAAAGTAAAGATAGAAAATGAAAATGTTATCCCACAGTGAAATATGAATAACTTCCCTTGATCATTTTGGGGTATGATAATTCCTCTAGATATTTGCCTGGAGTATTCCTGATACAGGTAGGTCCTGGAGGGTTATGGGTTAAAAGGTGAGTTTAGCTCTCATGGAGGAGACACGGTCCACAGATAACCTCTCTGCTGTTCTAAAATATCTAAAAGAAGAAAAAACATATTAAAATTGAGTCTGAAATCACTTAACTGATTCCACCATTTTAACTGAAAATTAGTTTTGGCATCTTTCCTCATCTTTCAGCTCTTTTAATAAAATGGACATCTCGATAGTTTTAATGATGTGAGAATTACTCATGATATGTTAAATGTAAAGGGTAGCATCTAAAATCAGCTACTTAACGATCCCAATTTTATTTTAAAAATTCCCATAATATGCATAGAATAGAGACCAGGATTAAGGGTAATAATGTTTTCTTTTTACTTTTCTAAAGTTTCTAGATTTTTTTCAACAAACTCACATTAATTTAATGATTGAAAAACACCTATTGTTTTTTAACTTCTCTCTCCATTTTAGGCGAAATATACTTTGACTTGATAAATACGGTAGATAGAATAATGTTCCCTCCTAAATATATCCACATCCTAATCCCCAGAACCTGTAAATACCTTACACAACAAAGGATATCTTGAAGATGTGATTAAGTTAAGAATCTTAAAATGGAAAGATTAGCCTATATTATCCAGGTGTGCCCATTGTAATCACAGGGTCCTTATAAGGAAAAGACAGTATTTGGAGGATCAGAGTCAGCGAAGGGGACGTGACAGCAGAAGCAGAGGACACAGCAATGCATCGCCACAAGCCAACGAATGCGGGCAGCCTCTAGTGAATGCAGTTTACTTATCTGTATTTTGTGGTTTGAGAAATGCCTTGACTTGCCATAGTGATAATACCCTTTCTCAGAAGGAAGTGACAAAGAGTCTCTTATTTAGATTTAACTCTAACCAACAAGGAAAAGCAGCTGAGTGATGTGGAAGGGATGGTAAAACTCTGGAGAAAATGAATGTGTCATCTTAGAAAATATGGTAGCCAAGGTAAAAAAAAGAAAGTGTTCAGCATTGTCAGACATGAATCCTAACCCTTCAAAAGGCAGATGTTTGAAATATCATAGCTAAAATGATATGATCTCATTACTTCGTGGAAGATAACTCTAGAGGATTGGGAAGCTGTTAAAAATGAAATTATGGTAATACAATTACAAATGATGGTACCAAAAAAAAAAAAAAAAAAAAACTGGTGGGAGTTAAGGATACGAATGTGGTTGCACAGGGAGTTTTTCGAGGAATAATTTTTTCAAATGACATATAAGAGGTGTGAGTAAAAGAGCTTATAGCCAAGGGTGAGGACACAAGGATAAGTAAACTGTCAAAGTGGTTTCAGAGAAAATAAGGCTCGGGATGAGTTGAGACTTCCGGAATGAGAAGATCTTTTTAAAGCTACGATTAGAGGAAGCAGGAGCATTGAAGACAGTGTGGACCTCCATTTGGGGGAAGATAGATGGCCACAGATGTTCTGCTTTGGGTTTGAACTTTAGGTTTGCCACCGACCACCTAGATACAAGAGGCCTAACCTTTCTAAGTTCTGGTTGCTTCATTTGTAAAGGGAGATCTTAATAGTACACACCTTACAGTTTTGTGCTAGAGGGAATTATATGAAATAATGTACTTATTTTCAGGCCGTAATGCAATTAGGCCAGTGACTGGCAAAGAAGAAAATGCTCCATGATCGTTAGCTACCGTCTTAGTCCATCGGGGCTGCTGTAACAAACAGACACAGACTGGATAGCTTATAAAGAACGGAAGTTTATGTCTCACAGTTTTTGGTGGCTGGGAAGTCTAAAATCAAGGCACTGGCATGGTCTGTCTCATTCTAGTGAGGGCTCACTTTCTGGTTCATAGCTGATACCCTCTGGCCGTGTCCTCACAGGGTAGAAGGAGCTAGGGAGCTCTCTCTGTGAGACCTCTTATAAGGGTTCTGATTGTGGGGGACTCTGCCCTTATGACCTAATCACCTCCCAAAAGCCTCACCTTCTAATGCCACCGCCTTGGGGAATAGGATTTCAACCTGTGAGTCTGGGGGAGACATAAGCATGTAGACCACAGCCACGATCACCAGAGATGATGTTGCTGTCAGCGAGAAAACACAACTTAACTCCCACTTGAGTTCCTCTGTCAAAGAGATGAATA